>NC_064816.1:123642660-123814839 GCF_023721935.1 Panthera uncia
TTTATTGTCAAATTGGTTTCCATACAACACCCAGTGCTCATCCCAACAGGTGCCCTCCTCAATACCCCTTACCCACCCTCCCTTCCCTCCCACCCCCCATCAACCCACAGTTTGTTCTCAGTTTTTAAGAGTCTCTTATGTTTTGACTCCCTCCCTCTCTAATCTTTTTTTTTTCCTTCCCCCCCGCCATGGTCTTCTGTTGAGTTTCTCAGGATCCACATAGTTGTGAAAACATATGGTATCTGTCTTTCTCTGTATGACTTATTTCACTTAGCATAACACTCTCTAGTTCCATCCACATTGCTACAAAAGTCCATATTTCATTCTTTCTCATTGCCGCGTAGTATTCCATTATGTATATAAACCATAATTTCTTTATCCATTCATCAGTTGATGGACATTTAGGCTATTTCCATAATTTGTCTAGGGCCTTAGTTCTTAACCCTAGTTGTGTATTAGAATCACCTGAAGACCTTTTTCAATATCCCCCTACTTGGGTCCCAGACCTAGTGCTTCTGATTTAATTGGTGGCAGGAGGAGGACTGGGTAGACATCAGAATAGAATGTCCTACAGTGATTCTAACCAGTGTTCTAGCTAGTATAGCCTACAGCTGGTGATCATAAGTCTCTTTTCATGAAAAATATTAAGGTCAACATTGGTTCTTTGCCATTGAAGGGGTTCAGAACAAGCCTCCTCAAAATGTGCGCCTTTGACATATGGATTATTTTGAGCTGAAATCAGTCAAGACCTAAAAGTCTCAGGAAGAGCTTTTACCTCCCCTTTAACCCTTAACCACATAAAAGAATTTAGGTAGAGGGCCTGGTCCAGGAAAAAGAGCTGTCACCAGAGATCACTACAGGCGTGGTAAGCTGGGGAAATGCTCAGCAGGATCTGGGTATCAAATTCCTCTCTGCGTCCCATTGTCTCTGTATGGTGTAGCAAACATTTGTTACCAAACATTTGTTCTCCCATCTTCCTGTGAATTGTCTTCCTCTCTTTTGAAGTCTCAGATCCCTTCTTAGCTCAGGATGGCATATAAGTCTCAACTGCCTGACTGCCTGTGGGTCTCATATTCTTATGGGGCTGCCATACATACATAATTAAATTAGTTTCTCCTGTTAATCTGTCTTACACTAATTTAATTAACAGACCAGCCAAAAGAACCTAGAAGGGTAGAAAAAAAATTTTTTTTCTTCCTCTGTGCCATCTTGAGTAAGGGCACTTTCTATACCTGAAACCCCTCCCTGTCTCCCGAAAGCTAAATAGAGTCTATCATTGTAATTGCAGACTAGTAAAAAAAAAAAAGCCCATATTCAAATCAGAAAGAGAAAGATTCCCAGACCTATTCGCGCAGATCTTGCTTTTGGATTCATTATCCTTCGCCACTGTTCCTTGTCTTCACAGGATTGTTACTGTATTTCATTTTGGGGAAATGGAGCATATTCCAAGCAGAGGAAATGGTGCAATAAGTGTAGTCTTCAGCAAAATGTCATAAGTGACTTCTTTTAATTCATGAAGCAGGTCATGAATAATAGTAGGAAGATGTGAGAATCTGATTCTATTTCTCTCTAGGTAATTTTAGTAATCATATCATGTAGCTTCTTTGTCAAAAGAAAACAGGCAGAATTATCATTATAACTAGAACAGGTGCATTTTGATGGATAGCTATCATAGTAAAAAAAACCCACACACACAGTGTTTAAATCACAAAGGTTATAAATAAAGTAAGGGCTATACTGGAGGTTGACATAAAAAGGAACTCTAGTTTATCCTTTTGTAAAGTAAAAAAGGAAATTGGCTCCTATTTTTTTCAAATATACATTTTAGTAGATTGTTGGTCTACAAAGAAAGATATTCGTTTACTTAGCCTCAATAATTTCACATAACGTGTTAAGCAAAAGAGCACTTAGAAATACAATAGCACTCACTTATTTGTTTATATGTGAGAAGACAAATGCCATGAGAGATTCCATTACCTTTTTCACACTGTAGTTAGAGGCAAGTGCAGAATAGGAATTGAAAGTGTCCTAACTTCTAGCCAGTGTTCTTCCCTCTCCTCCACCCCACTTAGTCTTTGAAAGGATAAAAGGACTTAAGTGTAAGAATTTGAACATTTAGATTCATACCATGAAAGCACGTTTTTTAAAGGTATGATTGATTTTTCAGGTGCAAAAGATCACTAATGCATGAGCATTTAAATATCAAAATTGGATGTAATAATACTTTTCATTGAAGACTTAAAATGGCCTGTGCTTTTAATGTTAATACTTTTCAAATATCTACTAATAGGTAAGCCAATTAATGCAGAATGAATACTTAGCACCATCATTTAAATAATGTACATGTTGGATGCACTTATTATCAGTCTTTTCCCCTTCATTCTCAAACTGCCTAAGAGGTTTGCATCTGGTAATTTGTCCTAGTCACATGTTGCTTTTATAATGCAGTGTATAAACAGAGCAGTAGGATTTAAAGCCAAGTTCATCTCAAAAAGTAAATTCTAGGGGCGGCTGGGTGGCTTAGTTGGTTAAGTGGCTGACTTCACTCAGGTCATGATCTCATAGTTTGTGAGTTCGAGCCCTACATTGGGCTCTATGCTGACAGCTCAGAGCCTGGAGCCTGCTTCAGATTCTGTATCTCCCTCTCTCTTTGCCCCTCCCGCCCCCCTCTCATTCTCTTTCTGTCTCTGTCTCTCTCTCTTTCTAAAAAATAAATACACATTAAAAAAGTTTTTTTTTTTTTAAAGAAAATCTATGGTCAAAAGAAACTGTAAGTTTGATGAAGACAAACAGAGGCTTGGCAAATTACCTAAGCTCTCTTCTCATATACTAATTTATAAAATATGACTTACAATAACTACTTCATTGGGTGTATTGTTCGGATTTTATTAGGTACTTCTTAAAAGCCCAGAATGTGGTACACAAGAGGCTATATTCTTATGACATATTAGATTTCTCCTCTTTCTCATCCCCTTTTTAAAAGATAATTTGGGTAAAGATTCAATATTTACATTTTAAAGATCCTTTCAAATTATCAAGGGAAAATTTTGTAGGTAATTGCTTTTGATATGTTTTTTGGAGAAAAAGAAACATAGTATCTTGACTAGTCTGGTAGAATAGGATTAAAAAATTATTGATGCAAATAATTATATTACAGTGTTTTAAATTCTACATGAAGTTTTATCAATAATCACTTAATCCTGACATTCTACATTTATATAAGTAAAACCTTGTTTGAAATAAAACCTGTCAAGGAAAAGTAAAGTGCTTTCTCATAGAAGTTGGACATTTGTGATAAATCGGATAAGAAAATTGAGTCTGATTCAGAATACTAGTTGTGAGAAGTTGGGAGACATTATGGATTCCTGAGGACCAAATGTTGTCACAAAAACAGGCCAAGACTCAAAAAGAAGGCAATGTACCAGAAATATATTTAGTCTTTAGACAATTAATTATCCAATAAAAAGATAGAAAAATAACCACCTCGCTGGTCTTACTAGACTAATTTTTTGACCTTTGCACACTTGCAGATTTAACATTTCCCCCCATTATTTGTGACAAGCACATTTAGCTAGTGAGTAAACCTAACTACCTGCCCAGCAACTGAAATGCCACATAGCTTTTTGGTTCTGTATGCATAATTTTATTGCTATCATGCTTATGTTGTGATTGTAAAACAAACTTAAAAATTCATTTTTAAAAAACTACACTCAAAAGAAATACAACTGACATTGATGTTAGGAGTAAAAATAAAACGAAGAGTGCTAACAAACCGCTAGCCACACAATATGCCTAATAGCAAATATTCACTAATACAGAGATTTGCAAAGATATCCCTTGTTTATATATATTCTGGGGTGGGCACTCCCCCCATCCATGCTTTGAATCCTCCATGGAGTAGAAGGAGACCTAGTCTCCTCCCTACTCAAAGTTCTTAAGGAGGGTGTCCATGGGGAGAAAAATCTTTTAGTTATCATCCAACATCTCTAAACAAGTAGAGCAAGCAAATGTAGGCAGATTGGTGGGAACAAAATAAAGAGCCAGCCAGAGTCTTAGAAACAAACCCCCACCCCTGGGCCACAACCCAGGTGCAAGAGATTCTGCATGGATGGGAAGGAGGCCACAGCCCCCAAGAATGTCAGCCAGAGGACAATGGATGATGTCTGCATCTTTGTTGGGGCTTGCTGGCCTGTGGAGAATATGTACTGGTATGGGTGGGGGCACATGTCCCTAGGGCAGAGCTGGGATACTTGCCCCAGATGGTTCTGATCTCTCCCTGGATAGGAGGGGATGGATGGGGCAGCACCTTCCCCAGTGCCTCTCCCCAACCCAAATTTCCTCTCCTTAAAAACTATGTGGGGAGATAGAGGGACAGTTGTGTGTGCTTCCCCCCACCCCACACACACACCCTTTTTGCCTTCAACACTGGCATATTACTGACACAAAGACTTTTTTCTTTCATTTGAAAATTTTTCCTGCAAGCTTCACAAAAAGCACTTCTTGGCTCTGCTCTCTCTGGAAAGCCTTGAGCCACCCAGGGACACTCAGTCCTTGTGGGGCTGAAAGGATCCAACAGTGTGGGCAGGCACTATTCCCTTAGGATCTAACCCCTTCCCTCTTCAGAGAAGAGGGGATCCACAGGGAGACCTTGCCCCCATAAAGTGATGAAGGAACACTTACTGACCACTATGGGGCCTGCACTCAAGATCTGGGCCCAGATGAATGCCAGCTAGATGTAGTGGTTTTCAGACAATGGAAGGGGCAGCACTGAACCTCTTTGTGGCCTCAGGTCATCAGTGGGGCAGACCCTCACCCAGGCCCATCTCTCCACAGGTGGCCAAGAACCTGAGTCATGTCTCTACACAGCCAGCTTCCCAGTGTCTTTGCCACTGAAGCCACCAATGCCACAGACCCCAGAGCAGGAGCTTATCTTGGGGAAACAACCCCTGTCTCCAGCAACAGCCACTTCCATTTATGGTGGGGGGCACTCCCTACTGGCTGAGCCTCCCCCAAGAAAGAGAATGGGTCCATATCTGTGCTTCCAGGTACAGTAGACCCCTCCCAGCCTCTGCTGAGCTGGTGGGTGGGAGGCTCAGATCCCAAACCTCTTCAGTGCTAGCCACTCAGATGCAAAGGCCCCTCCTTTCCTTTTGGTTTTGGATGCAAAAAGGATATTTTGAAAAGAAAAAAAAAAAAAACACACGTAATTTAAGAGGAAAGGGACAAGTTTCCAAAGATTTTCTGGGGGTCACTGTAGGCAAAGAGATGGGAGGAAGAACCAAGCTGTCTTTGGCCGTGACCAGTGTCTCCTTCTGAAAAGGGGGCTGCTCTTTGTGAGGTTTTCAGCATCCTGATACCAGGCAAGGAGTCAGGGTAGAGCCCCACTCTGGGTCAGATTCCCCCCACAAGGCTGATGTATTTAATCCAACACTATGGGATGCAGTGGTAGGCAGGCTTCATGATTATGGTTTCCATCCCCAAGGCAGCTGCTCCAGGGATTGGCAAAGCTCTTAGTACTTTCTGGTCTTTTATGCTATAAAAATAAAGCCCTGCCCACCATCTACTGCCCTTTCCCTACTTCATCGGTGTTGACTTCAGGGTCTCTGGGCTCAGGGCAAGCCAGGAAGCTGCATGCCTGGCTGCCTGTGGGGTGGAAACAGTGCAGAGCAGCCCCTGCTGGCCCCAGGCAGGAAGCTTTCAGTCCTCTGAGAGATGTAGATCTGCCAACTTTTCTTTGGGCCCCTGGGCCAGGTACCATAGCTCTCTGGGGTCCAGTCACACCTCTGTATCTGGGCTTCCATCCTCTGAGAAGCTGACTTCTCAGCAGCTACTGCTGCCATCCTCCTGCTACCTCCTCCACCACTCCTGCTGAGCTCTCAGAAACCCAGCTGTCCCTCCCTCTCTGGAAAGTCCCTGGTATTGTCCTCTTTGCCACTTTCCAGGTCAAAGAGTTCCTCGAATTCCCCCCTGTCCTCCACCTTCTTCTGTTTATTTCTGGGAAGTTCAAGTCTTCCAGCCGCTATTTGTCATCCTCTTGAGCAGCATGTGGCACTGCTTGCAGGGGGTTGGGCGGGGGTGGGGGGAAGGTCAGATAGTAGAGCATTGAGCTGCTGACATGCTGGAAGACAACCGCTGCTACTGTCGCCTTTGCCACACAGGCCACCAGCTGTATGACTGAGCGCTGGTAAGCCCTTGCTGTCCAGTTGAAGCTTTCCCCCAGGGAGGCGGGACAGCTGCGGCACCCTGCCACTGTCCTTTGGAGCCCTTCAAAACAGTAGCTTCTGGGGGCACCCAAATTCTCTGATGTAGGAGGTGATCAGAGCATTGAACACGGCACTGTCGGGGACCAGGAATTTCCTGGCTTGAGCACCTTACTGGTCTCTTTGGGTGCTCAGAACGTCTGCATAACTTCGTGGAACAGCTTTGGAGTAAGGTGTAGCTTTGCCAACTGCTGCCATCTCTCGACCATGGCGTGGGTCACCGAGGGCAGAACCAGTCATCTTCCCCTTCTGTCCTCTGGGGACTCTGTCCTTGTCCTCCTCATCCTTCTCCTCAGTGATTTCTCCCAGCCTGTTTGGCAGGGAATGAAACTACTCCTCATCATCCTCAGAGCTGCCCAGGTGGCTGAGGTGAAACCGGCTGTGGTCATTCTCCTGCAGGAACTTGTAGAACTCAGGATCTTTGCCCTTCAGCCAAGACACCTGGTACTTGAGCTCAGAGGCACTGTCTTTTTTATATTTATTTTCTTATGTTTATTTATTTTTGAGAGAGACTAAGCCTGAGTGGAGAAGGGACAGAGAGAGGAGACACACAATCCGGAGCAGGCTCCAGGCTCTAAGCTGTCAGCACAGAGCCCAATGTGGGGCTTAAACTCAGGAACTGTGAGATCATGACCTGAGCCGAAGTCTGTCCTTTAACCGACTGAGCCACCCAGGTGCCCCTCAGAGGCGCTGTCTTTATGCTACCGTGGCTCCGAACAGTTCAGTGCTGCCTGGATCTGTCCCGTAGGGGCTCATTTCTCTCCCCACATGGCTGGGGCATTCTGGCAACCTGGGTCCTCCCATAGCCCCGCCCACCGCCTTCTGCGACTGCGCTGAGCCGATGGGCCCCGCCTGCCTGCAGCGCGCGCCGCACTTCCGGCGGGTCCGCCCACTTCCCGTGCAGAAGGAAGGGTGAGGGAGCCAGGGTGGTAGAGAATGTCGTGAAATACAGACTCTAGAGCAAAGTTATTCAAGGTCGTGGGCTGGAGGAGGCCTTTTGGCTCGGACCTGAGCAGAAGCTTTGTAGGTTTGTAAGACTCTAATTCTTAGATACATACAAGCAACTAGTTCCTAGGTAATTTTGGTTAGGTTACAAATCAGTTGTAGTCTCCTCCGTTTTGAAATGCAGTTTCTGCTTTGCCTTGAGAAACAGGACATTTGGTGTCTTGACAAACATTCAGAGACCTTACTTTCTTATTACCAAATTTTAGGAATTATTTGCACATATCTTGTCCTTTATATTTACTACAAATAAAATGTTTATACATTTTCTCTTTGCCTATTGCTTATTTGAAAAAAAAAAAAATTCCAGTTATAGCAGAGGCTTACCCTGTCTCATAAGTGTCAGGCACTGAATCATTAATTTAAAATAACTATTTTGAAAGCAGAACAAAGTAGTTACCCATCTTTTTCTCCCTCCTGAACTCTGGTTGGCCAGGGCTTTTTCTATCTCTGTTTTTATTATCTGTTTCTTTCTTATTTATTATTAATGATTAAATAATAAAGGCTTTTGGGACAATTTGTTTCATTTTTTATGTTGTTGTTGGAAGTAAAGAATGTAAAAAATCAAAATTACATAAGCCTCAGTTTTGCCTCAATTCCTAATGTAGTTTTTATAGTAAAGGGAATATAATCATGTATATTTTAAACATAGTTTTCATAGTTCATGGCATATGATCAGGTATATTTTTATGAATGCTATGTGGGGTTTTAAATGTACCTACTCATAGATATTTTATAATATTTTTATCATTTCAGCAGAGCAATATGCTGCTATTCTACAGAACACTACGCCAGTTTCCTTCACTGAAGGGGTTTTCTGGAAATTAAGGTAGACTGACTTTGTTTTGTCTACTGTGTTATATCCCATTGCTAATAAAATATCCAAATTATCAGAGGTAAGAGTTATGGATGCTACTTTTAGTCAGGTGATTACAGAAATTAAGAAAATACAAGAAAGTCAGGAATAAAAGAAACAAGAAAGATCTATTAGCAACCTCTTTTGATATCTTACTTTAATTCTTTTTATTCTTTTTTTAAAAATGGTGTACCTAATCATTCTCTTTTTGGACAAAATGGTTGTTTATAGTTTTCAGATGTTGGAGTATAATATTTAAAAATTAAAAGTATTTTGAAGGAATATCTTCTAAATCTATCATAACCCCCTTTGCCCTCTTGTACAGAAAATAGAAAGCACTGTTTTACCTTTTGTTGCTAAGTCTGTATCATCACCTAAAATGAATTACTATCTGCAGCAATGCCCTCAGTAGTCATTGAGATATGTAGACTTGCTTAACTTTTGCACAAAGGGGCAATCCTTTTTCTGAGTATGTTTACGTGGATGTGTTTGAGTTTTAACGTAGAAATATTGTATGTGTATTCCATAGATTTCTCCTGAAATATACCATTTGGTCCCTCCAACATACATCAAAATATTAATTTCTGGTCCTTCAGCTAGTAGGGATATAGGGTTATTATCCATAAATTGATATTTTCAATCTCTAAAATCTTTTTATACATGAAAAAATAGTTTTTTATCTAGAACTGTTTTGCCTAATAAGTACATAATTGGTAGTGTTTTCTGTCTGTGCACAAATGTATCACTCATGTCTTCAGATAATGCAGGTCATTATTCTTCTTGGTGCCAAACTTAATCAGATAACCTGAGCTTTGTTTTTTAGAGATAAAATATTACATTAGCTATAGGACGTTAACAAGAAAAACAATGCAGCTGTAGACTGGAATGCCTCTGATAACTCAATTTTTGAATGTATTATGCTAATACTGCCAAGCAGATGTTACAGCTTTGTGGCCGTTTTATATGAGCTGCTGGAGGAAACACTGAGGATGGTTTTTAAATCAATAAAGCATATGATAGTAATGATGAGGAGAGAATATCCATTCCATTCTGGTAACTTTTAAATGATATTCCCACTGGCAATGGCTGGGGGTATCTGTTAGGAAGGTATTTTTACTTTTAAGTTAACCAACAAAGATTCTTTCTGATCCAACAAGGAGCTGGGTATGATATTTTATTCTTTGAAAAACTCCAGGGGCACTGATATGGAGGTTTGAGCATTTCACAAATTATTACACACGTTTGGTAAAACCAATTCTCACTTAGTTTAGTGTTAAGAAGGAAAGTATTGCTCTGGGCACATCTAATGACCTTCCCACTGTAGACAAGGCTGGCTACTCTGTGCACAGGATATAATTGGATAAAAGGATTCAGACTCTTGAACCCCCTCATTATAACCTTGTTTTATAGATCCTAAGACTCTAGCCGCTTCAACAAAGTGTCAGGTTTTCTCAGGTGACTGATAGTGTAAAATCACTCCATACATTTCATGGGTTTTTTTGGTTTGTTTGTTTCTTATTGTTGTAGTTATTTGCCCTGTGATTTCACAAAAGACATTTAAATTTTTCCATGTGACATTGATTTCATAGTAATGGTAGTGACTTAGCTGTCTTTATGTGCTATACATTTCTCAAGCAGTTACTGTGTGACTAGATAGTATGATAATTGATGAGAGAGTGAGAAATTAAAGACAATTTTCAAATTTCTTGCATTGTCATCTTGAAATGCTGCATATGGTAAAATATCAATTTAGGCAGGAGGAAACATGAAATTAAAAAATTACCATTTGGCACCACAATAATAATTGTTTAGACAAGAGTTATCAATAGCTACTCAATTGACAGGATGGAAGGTTTATAAGAAACAGAGTATCTTCAATACTTTCCCACACGATACACCTTAATTGCAAACACAAAAACTGTCTCATGGGGAAACCGACCAGCTACCAATGTAACCAGGTGATCAAAATTACCTATACCAATAATAGGATAAATAGGTATCATGTGCCTCCTGAACCAAAAGCACGTCTACTCTGGTGTCCTGGCCAAAAATGTATAACTTGAATTATGCGATGACATCAGAGAAACTTTAATTTATTCTGTAAATAAAGTACCTGCACTCTTCAAAAATGTCAAAAGACATGATAAAAAAAAAAAAAAAAAAAGACCAATGAACTGTTTTAAAGACCCAATGAGGAATGACGACTAAATGCAGCATGTGACCCTGTCTCGGATCCTGGATCAGAAATTTGTTTCTTTTGCTGTAAGGAACATTAGTAGGACCATTGAAATCTGAATAAGGAATGTAAATTAGATAGTAGTGCTGTTTTAATGTCAGTTTTCTGAATTGAATCATTGTATTGTGGTTATGTATGAGAATTTTGTGACTTCTGGGAATACTGAATACACTGAAGTATTTAAGGGGTAAAAGAGTATCATGTCTACAACTTATTTTTCCAGTGATTCAGATGATATGTGTGTATGTATGCACAAAGAAATAGGGGGCATGATGATACAAATGTCGACATTTTCATAGCTGTTATCTTTGTCCTTGCAACTCAAAGTGTGCGCCGTGGACCAGCAATATTGATACTATCTGGGCAGTAGTCAGACATGCAGAAGTTTTGCCCCTACTCAAGTCCTACTGTTTGAAAATCTGCATTTTAATAAGATCATCAGGTGATTGGTATATCACGAACTTTTGAGAAGCACTACTCTATATCATCTTCGTTATATGTATAATAAAGCTTGAGTCACAGAAGTGAGGTAGAACAGGAGTCTTAATATGCTTGGATATACCATCCTTGGAATATGTTTAAATGAGAGGTTTTACTGTTATTATTATCCACTCATACAATATGTTAAAAATCGAAGGACCAAAAAACCCTTTAGAATCAGTATTTTTATCCTTTCCTTATCTCAAACTAGAATTCTCTACTGAAATCTGTAAGTCGGTTGTATAATCAGTGTAGAAAGTTATGATCAGTATTATTTTAAGTGAAATATGAAATGGAATAGAAAATAGGAAAGTTCATCACACAAGTTAGATAAATGTTGTGGTTACGCTGAAGAGGTAGAATGGCTCTCAAATTTCGTTCAGATGTGGAGACACGATGCCACACATGCACCAAGAAAGTGAAAAACTTATTATGTGACAGGCTTTCTGTGGAGAGCAGAGCAGCTCCCATGCAGGTAAAAAATGACTTGAGAAGCTCACAAAAGGAGAATGTTTTTTAATTTTTTATTTAATTTTTTATTTTAGAGAGAGAGCATGTGAGCAGGAGAGAGGGGTGGAGGGGGTGGGGGAGAGAGAGAGGGAGAATCTCAAGCAGGCTCCATGCCCAGTGCAGATCCCCACATGGGGCTTGATCCCACTACCCTGGGATGATGACCTGAGCCAAAATCAAAAGTTGGATGCTCAACCAACTGAGCTGCCCAGGCTCTCGCCCCATGTTTGAGGTTTTATGGTGGTTAGGGTGTGGAGATGTGGAAAAGATTCCCACAAGTAGCCAGAGCCTTGAGTGGTTTGGAAATTCCATACCTCTCTCTACCTCTCTTGGCTCTAAAGGAGGGAGCTTTCTTGTTTGCCCAGGTTTGAGGTAAGAGATAAAGGGGGAATGATGAGATATGAAAGCTGCCAGCTGTCAAGCATCAAAACTAGAATCACTCTCTTATTACAGTAAGCAGTACTTAATGAAACCTTTTTTTCAGTGTTAGGTGTGCAAGAATGCATGGACTATATTCTGCAAAAAATATTATTTTCTGGTCAAAAAAGTTTGAAAGTTGGAAAGCCAGAAACCTAAAAGTTACTGAACAGGTTACATTAAATTGTAGATCAACTAAAGAATGTACGTTCATAGATTCTCTCCCACCCCCAAGCTCATCACCAAGTTAAGTGCAGAAATGAATTTTAACTGTCTTACCCAGGCTCTTACTGTTTCCATATTCTTTTATTTCAGGGAATTTAAGAACTGGGATATTTAAAGCCCATTTTTTAAACACTCTTACTGCCTGCTAAGCCATTTGCTTCACCTGGACTACATTACTGAAGTTATTTCTTTTAATTTAACTTTGACATTTAGACCTTGTGCTCTAATCCCATCGTAGGTTTGGCTTTCCAAACTATCTTATGGTGTAAAAACTTGAATCTCTCAGTCGTTCTGTTAATCTTTTGCATAGCATCTTACTTGGATACTTTATTCTTTTCTATTGTTCTGCATATTTTGGGGGTAGATTTTTTGAACTTTCAAAATCCACAAAAATGGGAATTCAAAATAACTTTATTTGTTTAACCAGCTGAAGTACTCCTATTTAGTTTACCCTGGTAGTGGTAAAATTTCCATAAAATACTTTATTGTCAAACAGAGTTTAATAAAAAAATATTTTATTTTGGTTAGCCTACAAATGTATTTAGAATTTGTTTTACCCCATGACTCCTCCTGCTGACCCCTCTTCCCACCTCTTACTCAGATTATAGCATTACATGATGTTCTATGCATTAGGGTGCACTGGCTTTTACCTGATTATCTCCTTTAACCCAGAGTAACAGCTATGAGTTATGGTCACATGGCTACGATTTCCAGAGATATTCTAATATTCTGACATAAGAATTATTTAAATTAATTAATGTCTATTCTTGAGCTAAGTATACTTTTGAAATGTGTACAATTTTCGCTTTTTCTTTTTTTTTTTTGCCATTTAAGTAATGCAATGAGATTATGCCAACCATACAAACATATATATGTGTGTATATATATATATATATATATATATATATATATGTATTTATATAGACACACACACAGCCATATCCTTTTGATAGATAGATGGAAAATGTTGACTAAAATGATATCACTTTTCACTGTTAATTGAACTGTGATCTCACTCTATAATAAGCTTCCATTTTCAAAAAGTATGCAGTGTGAGGTGGTTTTGGACACTGCATTTTAGATTAGAATGTGACTGAATATATAGTCTGTTGCCTTAAAAAGCACAATTACCACCCTTTAAAAGAACAACATAAGTTGCTGCATAATCTAACACATGAGTGTCTTGTGAAGAAACAGTGTCTCAGGTGCATGATTTGAGTGTGATATTAAGAGATAGGGAGAGCAAAGACACATTTCTGTTTTGTTCCCCCACCCTTGGTTCTTCTAAAGTTTTTTATTAATAAATGGAGCATTTTCCTTTTCATGCTCTCTTTTCTATGCTTTTTCTCTTATTGTCACTTTTGCCTGTTAAATTTATTTTTATATTTTCTCTTTCTCTTGCTTCTTTTCCCTATCATTCTTTAATTGCTATAAAATCAAAAGATAATGCATGGTCTTGTGCAATGATGTTAATTAGATAGGGAAAATAAGGGTGGCCCTTTTTTTTTCACCTGAAAATCTCAATGTAAAGCAGTATTTTCTCAATTTTCAAAAATGTCTAAGATTTGTCTGAACTTATAAATGGAGTTAAAGAAAGTTCTTAGTTTTGCTCATAGCAGAGCAATAAAAATAAATTAACTAGCTTTGGTGGTCTGTATGCCATATAGTCTTCAGTTTACTAGAATAAGATCACCTTTGAAAAAACACCTTACTGACAAAAGGGAAAAGTTTCGTCTATTACTATTGGTTTATCCTTCACAATTTCTGTCACATGGCATTCCAGTGTACCATGTGCCTTAAATTCCAGAAGGAACATGTTTCATTAAAATACATGGTTCATTTTCAAGGTTTCATTTTTATTAATCTTGATTACCACACACCAGACATTTAGACTTGTTGCTGCATAATTGAGCTAAACCTTTGATTTCCAAAATGTTTGAGAAATACAGACTATTAATATGGACTAATCAAATAATGTGTGTGAAACTAATCAGTATACAATTGCTGTTTAAGGTAATTTGCTGTCTTAAATTGTAAGTCGAAGATCAAGGACAAAACAACAAATAATGAAAAATTGATTTTAATTGGTACTTTAGTTGTGAAGCAAGTTACATTTTATATGAAAGAAAATATATTAACATATTAATGTGGTGTTTGCACATTTCGTTTTTTATGTAAGTCATCAATTAAAATGTTGACTAGGAAAGAGTATTAAAGTATTCCATGGATGACTTTCTTCTATACTCACATAATTAATAACTAACGTTTTTTATTAATACTATTCAATTAAATATCTCCTACCACTGTTTTTCAGCTCATAAATCAAGCCTAATCTGAAAATTTATGATACCAATGAAATTACCAAATGCCTACTAATCTTATGATATAACTATAACTGTTTTTATTTGCAAATATTTGTGTTTAGATCAGTATGTATGAACACATTTGTTTTTGTGAGAGTAAACCACTTTGGTCCTTTATTCTCATTATTTTATTGCCTAAATATTAATCAAAATATTTGCCCAGAGGTTCATTTTTTTTTAATCATGATATTTACTAATCTTAATTCTTTTGGCCACTTTCCATTCACCATCATGTTTCAATGACCATCCAGCCCAGCACTGTGAGATTGCCTCAACATGTCTCTCTTCAGCCCTCTGGGATAATTTTTAACAGAACAGTAAGTTGAAAGAGACCAGGTATCAGTTTAGAGTACTTCCAACATGGAAGTTTTCAAAATAAATAATTGAACTGTATTATGCAACCCTGAAATTATTTTTATGTTACTGAAATGAAGAAGGGTGGGGTTAGAAAGAAGATTATTACTTTGGAGACAACTATACTCTGAGACCTATAGGGTAAAGGTAGGAATAATCAAGCCTGGTGAATAGACCTTTAACAAAACTATTGAGAAAGTTTATTAATGTAATCTACAGTATTGAATAGTGGGTATCTGTCTGGCTTCCTCCTGAAAAGTAGAAGGATTATACATGATTTAGGCAGTGGCTGGTAGATGAGTTGAACAAAAGGTGTATGTACTTCTAGAGTTCATTGGAACAAAAGATATATGAGTACCAGAATGAGTGGTGGGCTACAAGGAGGTGAGGGTTGGCCTGGTAGCATTTTAATCTGAAGGGGTCTGTAGAGGAAAGAGTGGACTAGCAAAAAACAAGATGAAGTGAGGAATGGAAGTGAGAGGAAATGCATCTGAGTATTTCATGGGTAGTGCAGTAGACATTCTCAGTGAGACCTCCAAAAAGCCCATAAAAAATGCCTTATAAGAGCAAGTTTTAAACACCAGCAATGCCTAGGGACTGCAAAGCTATCTAAATACAGCACCAGTCTAATAAGAATTTTCCTGTTCCCTCTTACTGTCTTTCGTCTCTAAACTCAAACCTGAGGGAGATCAGAATCCTCTTTTGCAAGTGGACACATGAATAAAAAAGGAAAAAAACCGTAATACCACCGTGCCTACCCTACCTTTGCTGGCCTCTTGCTTGCAGGATGTCATAGCTAAGGAGATTTAATTTTATAATATAAGCGTTTTTTCATTATATGGGTCTTAGAATTATAATTTCTGAATTGAGTTAGTATATTTATTGACTTAAAGTGACCATTTAGTTTTCATTACCTATAAGTAGTCAGAAAAGTCAGTGAACTGAGTTTTTGTGTATATGCAAGGAAATATTTAGGCCACTGAATTGATTTTTAAACTTTTTATTATGGAAAATTTCAAATATATAATAGTGCAATGAACTATCATACACCTGTCATCAATTAAAATAGTTATCAACTCATGACCAGCTTGTTGCATTTATGCTGCCACCTTTCAATTTATTGAAGCACATCTCAGATATCCTGTTACTCACTAGTTCATTTTAAAGAGAAAAAGGGGAGACAAAGTTACTTTAAGATTACACTTCAAGTGGGGCGCCTGGGTGGCTCAGTTGGTTAAGCATCCGACTTCAGCTCAGGTCATGATCTCACGGTTCATGAGTTATAGCCCCGCATCGGGCTCTGTGCTGACAGCTCAGAGCCTGGAGCCTGCTTCGGATTCTGTGTCTCCCTCTCTCTCTGCCCCTTCCCCGCTCATGCTCTGTCTCTCTCTGTCTCAAAAATAAATAAAAACATTAAAAAAAATTAAAAAAAAAGATTACACTTCAAGAGTCTTTTGTGAAACAAAAGATATATGAGTGTTTCTGTGTGCCATGTCAGGGACAGGGCTGGCCTGGGTTTTAAATCATGCCCAGAGAAGGCTAGATTTATCAGACCCAAGAATGTTGAATTAATTTAAAGTGATTTGAGACTTTTGTCTCCTAACCCATTTTGGGCTTCTGGGCAGTAATTCATTCTTTCTCTTAGAATTTATTGTGAAATATTTTATTCATAAATGGGAATGTTTTAATATCTTTATGAGGTATAGATAATAATACAGTCTAAGTAATTGAATTATCAATACTAGGGAAACTCTCTGTATACTCCTCCCTGACTCTGGTCCTTTGCTTCTCCTCTGTGGTAATCATAATCCCCACTTTTGTATTTATCATGCAATTGTTCTTTTAAAGAATTGGTTCTTGTGTGTCTGTGTGGATCCTTAAAATATGCATTACTTAGTTTTGCCTGATTTTTAACTTTTGTATGAAAAGTATTGTTGATGATGGACATTTGGAATATTCCTAGTTTTCCAGACATTATAAACAATGATGGTATGAGCATTCTTTTATATGACTCCTTGGGCATCTGGGCAAGAATTTCTCTAGGGTATATACGTAGGAATGAACTTGCTGGGCCATTAGGCTCATATCATCAACTTCACTGGGTGAATTTAAATGTATCTATAAAGTGGTTTCCCAATTTACATTCTTGCTAGCTCTGTGTAATAGTTGCCAGTGCACCACATCCAAAAGCAACCCATGAAATATACAAAACGTTTAAAGGTTTGTCATTCTGATTAATCTGAAATGGGAATTTGATATTGTTTTGATTTGCATTACCCATAGCCAAATAAGTTTGAGCATTTGTTCATATTTTTATATGTCATGTGTGCCTCTCTCATCTGAAATGCATGGTCTTGTTTTTTGCCTAATTTTTAATTTGATTGAATTTTCCCACTCATTTGTAAGAATGATTAATTTAATCTGTATATAACCCCCTTGCCAGTCTTATATGTTAACAATTTGTGGCTTTTAATTATATTTTAAATTGGTGCCTTTAATGAATACAAGGCTTTACATGTATACATTTTTTCTTTATAAGCTATACTTTTTTGTATCTTATTTAGTAAGTTCTTTTCTACCTTAATGTCATGACATCTTCTCCCTATTTACTTCCTGAAGCTTTTAAGTTTTGTTTTCACATTTTCAGATTTTTGTCATCTGGACTTGATTTTTGCATAGTGTGCAGTAGTATCCAAAATTACCTTTTGTCAAATAGATACCCTGTTGTCCAACCATTCTTCATTGTTGAACAGTCCATTCTTTCCCCAGTTGATCTTCAGAGGCAATTTGGATTTATACTAAGATAGCAAAAACAAACAAACAGAACAAAACTGGGGAGTCTGTTTCTGGACTCTTAATATTGTTCCAGTAGCTATTTTCCTATCCATGCACAATGCTACTCTTTAGTTATTA
This sequence comes from Panthera uncia, assembly GCF_023721935.1. Taxonomy (NCBI): domain Eukaryota; kingdom Metazoa; phylum Chordata; class Mammalia; order Carnivora; family Felidae; genus Panthera; species Panthera uncia. The sequence goes on from NC_064816.1 coordinate 123,660,277, forward strand.
TTTGATTTTATAATTTTTGGTAGGGTAAAGGTAATATCCTTTTACATTCTTGTTATGAAAAATACTCTCTTTTTGAGACTTTAGAATTACCTTGTGTTGGATTTTGATTGGAACAGAAAGGAGTATATAAATTAATATTGAGAGAAGGGTCAAATTCATAACATTATTTGTTCTTCATGGGTATATTTAGTTGAACCATGTGAAATTGCTTGTATTTGACCATTTTTGATTGACCAAAATAGTAGTTTCATCTAGTTGATCTAATAGTTCATCTCTCAGTTTATTTGTGCTTCTTTAATTTCATTCATTAAAATTTTATTTTCTTTATGAATTCACATACATTATTAAATTTAACCCTAGGTACATATTTTTATTTTAATCTATTGTGAAATACATCCCTTTTTAATATTACATTTGTTTTCCTATTATAAAGAAGTGCAGATAATTTACTTAAATTCATTTTTTTATCTATTAACTTTAATTTCCTTAACTAGATCCTTCAATATGATATTTGTATGAGCAGTGATTGGCAATATCTTTGTCTCTTTCAGTTCTTGATTTTAAAGGTTTTGAACATTTCACTATTAAAGTATGTTTGCTTGAGGCCTTTGGTCAATAAATTTAAAAGGTTTACGAATGATCTTTTTAAATTCTGATTCACAAATACAATTTAATTTATCACGAATGAAGGTTGAATATTGTCAACATATTTTTCTGCATTTATTGATAGGAACTTGTGGATTTTCTCCATTTAACTAACGGGTTATAGTACAATATATTTATAGGCTTTTGTGGAGAAATATATGTATATATTTTTCTAGTATTTTTTATTTTTTATATTTAAAAAAATTATATACATGCCAAATAAAAGAGAATAAATATGTAAGTATGGTACACAATAATAGCTATAAAACTAACACCTATTTGCTTTATCCAGATCAAGCAGTAGAAAACTATTAATAGCTCAAAGGCTAACCAAAAATGAATACTACCCAAGATTTTGTGTTAAAAAAAAATTTACTTGTATCATTCTTCTGGCAAGCAGTTGTGCCATTGTGCCATCTACTCTGGAGAGAGGCACTATCTCTGTATTCCCAACTCGTTTGCTGAACTAACATCGTGGATGATTTGGAACAAAAGCTCAAGCAAGATGTGCAGCAGCATAAAGACTCATAGAGAATTGTCTCTCTGTAACCCTGGACTTGAAACTGGTGTGGTGACTTTGTGGGATTTGGAGTTGGCTATGTTAGGGAGAGCTGATGTGCCTTCTCTGCAAAAGAAGGGAGTTAACTGATATTTGGAGACCAGAGAGGCAGAGTGTAACAGAGACCATAGATGCTCAGTGATACCCGTTCTTTCTCTTCATCCTTTCTTTACCACTGAACCACATTTTGGAGACGCCTGGCAACTTTGTGGAGCTGTGTGATTAATTCTCATCAATGGACTGTGGGCTGAAATAATGTGTGTCGAAACTCGCTAATGTTTTTAAGAAGGGATATATACCTTTCACATTTTTTTTTCTTTTGTGTGACAGCTAGATGCAAAGAATCCAGTACCTTAGAAAATGACAGAGTTGTACAATGAATAGAGTCTATGTTCCTGAGTGACTGAACAGAGCAGAGTCTCCCTTCTGACTTTCATTAGGCTGTCCATAAATCATAATTTTTTTTCTTGTGAAACCTCTGAAATGTTGAAGTTGTTTGTTACAGCAGTTGGCCTTCCTGACTGATACAAACATCATAATAATTTATAGCTACATTTTATTGGGTACTTATCATGTGATAGATACCATATATTACTGGATTTAACTCTTTCACAAGCTCGTGATACAGATTTATTAATCCCCTCTGAGAGATTAATTTCCTTCTTCAAAGTTGTCACATAGAAACTAAGTTGGGGAGTTAGGGTTTCACGCTAGTTAGTACTGGACCCACAATTCTGTTCTTAACCTGTTCTCTATTATGCCTGCAGTTAATTCCTTGGTGAAAAAAAAAAAAAAAAAAAAAAAAAAGAAAGGCAGCTATCTGTAGTCTTGGATAAATCCATCAACCCAAACTATGAATATCTCAAATTGTACCTCTCATTTTTGGTTAGTAGAGTAATAGTTCATAATTACAACACAGCTGAAAGGAAATATGAAACATCTGCATAAACTAACAGTTTTATGAATGATGCATGTGACATTGTGGCTAACTCAATATTGTTCTAAGTTTATAGAGATATGAAGCCCTAACCATTTGCATGGAAAACCGCTTCCAACATTTTAACTTTTAATGTTTCTATACATAATATATGAATGTGCTTATATGTGTATATTTTACCTGTGCTGTTAACAATTATTTGAAATTACATTTTTCAGTTTTTGAAACAATTTCAATGTTATACAAATTAGTATTTTTAAATATTTTAAATGTATTTTTAAAAAGTGCTTTGTTGATCTGAGACCCTATCAAGTCCTAATTTCTTATGTACTTCCTACTAACCATAAATGCATTGTGACCATCCCTTTTTCTTTTTCTCTTCTAAGCACACTTACATGCACATACCGCACATACACACACACAATTATTTCTTTGGCTGTGTATATCTATATATTGAAAACCTCAAGTCCTATCAGTATCTTCAGTTCGAATCTTAACACCACATAGTTTATTCTGCTTTTCTCCCTTTCCAAATTTGCTAGTTACTTTTTTTTTTTTTTTTTTTTAGTGAAAAACAAAGCTTTCATGTCCTTCTCAGATACACTTATTGTTGTGTCCCATCTTCTTCTTCTGCTTCTTCTGCATGGATGCTTTGCTCACCCTGCTCAGGCTCGAGCGCCTGGTGTTCTGACAACCTGTACTAGGACATCCCTTTGTGTGAGTTCTCTTCTCATTCCACTTCAGCTCTGATACCTCACACATGACCACCCCTACTCAATGCATAGATGTTTTCCTTACCCTGTTCTAGTTGTAACATCCTACCCCAGGCTGTCCCTTATTGGGGACATCCTCTTTGCCCACTAGGGCATATGCAGTTCTCCCTATGAGACACGTTTTAAAGCATACAAAGTATACCTGTGAAAGATATTGGAGGTTGGTTATATAAATATCACCTCTTTTTTAAACATTCATCTATCAATGGAAACTTGTATTGCTTCCATATTTTGGCTACTATAAATATTGCTGCAGTAAACATAGGGGTACATGTATCTTTTCCAAATTGTGTTTTCATATTCTTTGAGTACATACCTAGGAGTGCAATTACTGGATCCTATGGTAGTTCTATTTTTAATTTATTAAGGAACCTCCATACTGTTTTCCACAGTGGTGTACCAACTTGCATTCCCACTAACAGTGTACTAGGGCTCTTTTTTTTCTGCAGTCTCACCAATGCTTGTTGTTTTTTGTGTTTTTGATCTTACCTGTTCTGACAGTTGTGAGGTGATAATCTCATTATGGTTTGATTTGCATTTCCCTGATGATGAATGATGTTGAGCATCTTTTCATGTGTCTGTTGGCCATCTGTATGTCTTTGAACAAATGTCTGTTCATGTCTTTCACCCGTTTTTTAATTGGATTATTTGTTTTTTGGGTGTTGAATTCTGTAAATTCTCCATATATTTTTGGATATTAACCCCTAATTGGATATATCATTTGCAAATATCTTCTCCTGTTCAGTAGGTTGTCTTTTAGTTTTGTGGATTGTTGGCCATGCAGAAGGCTTTTATTTTGATGTAGTCCCAATAGTTTAATTTTGCTTTTGTTCCCCTTGACTCAGGAGATAAATCTAGAAAAATGTTGCTATGGCTGAAATCAGAGAAATTATTGCCTATGCTCTCTTCTAGGATTTTATGGATTCAGGTCTCACATTTAGGTTCTTAATCCATTTTGAGTTTTGGGGGGTTTGTGGTCCAGTTTCATTTCTTCATATATAGCTGTCCAGTTTTCCCAACACCTTTCACTGAAGTGATTGTCTTTTTTCCATTGCATATTCATCCTCCTTTGTCAAAGATTAATTGACCAGGTAACTGTGGGTTTATTTCTGAGCTCTCCAGTGTATTCCATTGATCTATGTGTGGTGGTTGTGTGTGTGTGTGTGTGCCAGTTGCATACTATTCTGATTACTACAACTTTGTAATATATCCTGAAATCAGGGATTGTGATAACTTTAGTTATGTTCTTTTTTAAGATTGATTTGGCTACTCAGGATCTTTTGTGGTTCCACAGAAATTTTAGGATTATTCTAGTTTTGTGAAAAATGCTATTAGTATTTAGATAGAGGTTGCATTAAAACTGTAGATTGCTTTGGGTAGTATGGACATTTAACAGTATTTGTTCTTCCAGTCTGTGAGCATGGAATATCTTACCATTTGTGTCATCTTCAATTTCTTTCATCAGTGTTTTATTGTTTTAAGAGTAAAGGTGTTTCACCTCCTTGGTTAAGTTTTTTCCTAGGTATTTTATTATTTTTGGTACAATTGTAAGTGGAATTGTATTCTTAATTTCTCTTTCTGCTACTTCATTATTAGTGTCTAGAAATACAATGGTTTTGTCTGTATTGATTTTTGTATCCTGCACTGAATTCATTTATCAGTTATAATAGTTTTTTGGTGGAGTCTTTAGGGTTTTCTATGTATAGCATCATGCATCTGCAAATAGTGAAAGTTTTACTTCTTCCTTATCACCTTGGATAGCTTTTATTCCTTTTTCTTGTCTGATCGCTGTGGATAGCACTTCAGTACAGTATTGGGTAAAAGGAGTAAGAGTGGATGTCCTTGTCTCGTTCCTTATCTTAGGGGAAAAGCTCTCAGTTTTTCCCCATTGAGGATGATGTTAGCTCTGGGTTTTTCATAGATGGTCTTCGTCATGTTGAGGTACCCTCTAAACCTACTTTGTTGAGGGTTTTATCATGAGTGGATGTTGTACATTATCAAATGCTTTTTCTACATCTGTTTTTTTAATGTTTATTTTTTTGAGAGAGAGCACATGTACGTGTGTGTGTGAGGGCCAGAGAGAGAAAGGGAGAGGGAATCCCCAGAAAATGTGGGGCCCAGTCTCACGAACCTTGAGATGATCATCTGAGCTGAAATCAAGAGTTGGACGCTCAACTGACTGAGCCACCTAGGCACCCCTCTACATCTATTGAAATGATCATATGATTTTTATCCTTTCTCTTGTTGATGTGATAAATCATGTTGATGTATTTGTGAATATTGAACCACCCTTGCATCCAGGAATAAATCCCACTTGATCATGGCAAATAGTTTTTTTTAATGTATTATAAGATTCAGTTTGCTAACATTTCTTGAGGATTTTTACATCCATATTCATCAGAGATATTGGCCTGTAGTTTTTGTTTGTTTGTTTTTTGAGGTCTTTATTTGGTTTTGGTATCAGGGTAAATCTGGCCTCACAGAATGAATTTGGAAGTTTTATTTCCTCTTCTATGTTTTGGAATAGTTTAAGAACAATAGGTATTAACTCTTTTTAAAATGTTTTTAGAATTCAGCTGTGAAACTATCTGGTCCTGCTTTTGTTTGTTGAGAGACTTTTGGTTAATGATTTAGTGTCATTGCTGGTAATCAGTCTGTTCAAATTTTCTCTTTCTTCCTGATTCAGTTTTTGGAGGTTATATATTTCTAGGAATTTATCCATTCATTCTAAGTTGTCCAATTTTTTTGGCATCTTATTTTTCATAATATTCTCTTATAATTCTTGTATTTCTGTGGTATTGATTATTATTTGTCCTCTTTCACTTTTTGTTTTGTTTGAGTCCTTTCTCCCCTCTCTCTCCCTCCCTCTCTCTCTCTCTCTCTCTCTTTTATGAGTCTGTCTAAAGGATTATCACTTTCATTCACTTTTCAAAGGAAGAGCTCCTAGTTTTGTTATCTTTTCTATTGATTTTTTAGGTACTGTTTTGTTTATTTCTGCTCTAATCTTTATTATTTCTTTCCTTTTACTGGCTTAGGGTTTTGTTTGTTCTTCTTTTTCCAGTTCCTTTAGGTATAAGGCTAGATTGTTTATTTGAGGTTGTTCTTGCTTCTTGAGTAGGCTTGTATTGCTGTGAACTTCCCTCTTAGAACAGCTTTTGTTGCACCCAAATGATTTTGGACTTTTGCGTTTTCATTTTCATTTATCTCATTTTTTTTAAATTTCTTCTTCAATTTCTTGGTTGAGCCATTCATTGTTTAGTAATATGTTACTTAAATGCCATGCATTTGTGTTTCCTTCAGATATTTTCTTGGGGTTGCTTTCTAGTTTCATAGCATTGTGGTTGGAAAAGATACATGGTATGACTTCAGTCAGTGTGAATTTGTTGAGACTTGTTTTGTGGTCTCGTGATATATTCTGGAAAATGTTCCATGTACACTCAAAAAGAATGTATATACTGCTGTTTTAGGATGAGATGTACTGAATATATCTGTTAGATCCTTTTGATCAGTTGTGTTGTTCAAAACCACTGTTTCCTTATTGAAATTCTGTTTGGATGGTCAGTCTCTTGATGTAAGTTGGGTGCTAAAGTCTCCCACTATTATTGTATTACTATCAATTACTTCCTTTATGTTTGTTATTAGCTGCTTTACGTATTTGGATGTTTCCACGTTGGGTGCATAAATATTTAGAATTGTCATATCTTCTTGGATTGTTCCCTTTTTGATTATGTAGTGTCCTTCTTTGTCTCTTGTTCCAGTCTTTGTTTTAAAGTCTTTTTTGTGTGATGTAAATATTGCTACCCTGGCTTTCTTTTCACTTCCATTTACATGATACATGCTTTTCTATCCCTTCACTTTTAGTCTGCATGTGTCTTTAGGTCTGAAATGAATTGTGTATAGTCAGGATATAGATGAGTGTTGCTTTTTGTACCCATTCTGTCACCCTATCTCTTTTAATTGGAGCGTGTAGAGCATTTATATTCAAAGTAGTTATTGATGGGTGTGTATTTATTGCCATTTTGTAATTTGTATTATGTTTGTTTTTGTAGTTCTTCTCTATTCCTTTTTTCTCTTGCTCTCTTCTCTCATGGTTTGCTGGATTTAATGATATACTTAGTTTCCTTTCTCTTGATTTTTTGCATATCTATTACCAGTTTTTAGTTTGTGATTACCATTAGGTTGTATATAACATTTTCTGCATAGAGCAGTCTATATAAATAGATGGTAACTTAAGTTTGAACCCATTCTTTACTCCTCTTCCTAGTCTATATTTTAGGTATATGTTGTCATACTTTACATCCTTTTATTTTGTGAATCCCTTGACCAATTTTTATAGATATTCTTAATTTAATTGATTTGTGCTGCCTCCTTTTCTTCTACTTATGGTCTTCCTTTCTACTCCAAGAGTCCCCTTTAGCATTTCTTGTAGGGCTGGTTTAGTGGACATGAGTTCCTTTGACATTTTTGGCTGGGAAACGGTATTTCTCCTTCTATTCTGAGTGATAGCCTTGCTGGATAGAGTAGTCTTGGCTGCAGGTATTTTTCTTTTTTCTTTCTTTTTTTTTAACGTTTGTTTATTTTGAGAGAGAGAGAGAGAGAGAGTGTGTGTGTGCACGACTGTAGGGGAGGAGCAGAGAGAGAGAGAGAGAGAGAGAGAGAGAGAGAATCCCAAGAGAATTAGGCTCAGCATGGAGCCTAATCCAGAGCTCAGTCTCATGACTGTGAGGCCATGGCTTGAGCTGAAATCAAGAATCAGAAGCTTAACTCAGCCACCCAGGAGGCTTAGTTGCAGGTTTTTTCTGTCTTTGAATCACTCTGAATATATTATGCCGCTCCCTTCCAGCCTTCATAGTTTCAGCTGAAAAATCAACTGATGGTTTTATGGGGTTTCTTGTGTATGTAACTGTTTTCTTTTCACTTGCTGCTTGTAAAATTCTCTTTTTCACTACTTTTTTCCATTTAATTACTATGTGTCTCAATGTGGACCTGCTTGGGTTGATTTTGTTGAGGGCTCTCTGTGCCTTCTGGATATGTATTTCTGTTTCCTTCTCCAAATTTGGGAAGTTTTCAGCTATTATTTTTAAAGTAAGTTTTCTACTCCCTTTTCTCTCTCTTCTTCTGGGATCCCTATAGTATGGATAACTTGCTCTTAATGGTGTTACTGATTTCCCTGTCTATTTTCATTTTATGTATTTTTTTTTTTCCTTTCACTGTTCAGCTTGATTGTTTTCCATCACTCTGTTCTCTAGGTTGTTCTCTGCTTGCTCTAGACTACTATTTATTTCATCTAGTATGTTTTAAGTTTCAGTTACTGAGTTCTTAATCTCTGACTGGTTCTTTTTGATGTTTTCTATGTCTTTTTTAAGACATAGATCTCACTGAAATTCTCCACTCTTTTCTCAAGTCTGATGACTATTTTTATGACCATTACTTTAAATTCACTATTAGGCATATTATCTCCTTTTTATTTAGTTCTCTTGCTGTGATTTTGTTCTTTTCTTTCATTTGGGGCATATTTCTCTCTCTCATCGTTTTGTCTAACTCTCTGTTTATGTTTCTGTGTGTAAGGAATGTCAGCTACACCTTCTGTTCTTGCAAGTAGTAGCCTTATGAAGAAGAGGTCCCATAATGTCTTGCACTGCAGTGTCCCCTGTTTGCCAGAACTTGGTGCTTCAGGGGTGTCTCCTAGTGTGTTGCATGCTCCATACTGTTGTGGATAAACCATATTTTCCTTCATTTCAGTCATCTGTAGAGGCTCCCTGTGTATTATAGGCAGGATTTTGTCCCTCTGTTGTTAGTGGGCCAGTCTGGGGCCACCTTTGGCTTGAGTTTAGTTAGACCAGGTATTTGCAAGAGATGTTGTAGTACAAAACAACAGGGCCCACTCCTTGTGTTGTTCACTGAGAAGCTTTTCTTGGTGGACAGCCTAGAATCAGAACAGATGTCTGTCCCCAGCCCACTGCTAGGGCCAGAGTCAGACAGATGTGTATGGTTATCTTCCCCTCGCCCCAGGACAGGAGTCACTTTGTATTGGTGTCAGGCTGGAGCCACCACTTTGGATGGGTTCTGTACAAGGGTGTATTGGAAGGAACAGGCTTACAGGAGAATGTAGGGGTATGGCACATGGTGTTTGCAAGGTTATGTACATCTACTGGGAGAGGGGACCTGGAGCTAAGACTGGAGGGGGCAGATCTGCAGAAGTGTAAAGGGTCCAGATGTGGTCTTAGCATGCTAGATAGAGAGTGTTGCACTGCACTGGTTCCTGAACGTGTCTGAGTCTAGGCTGGGAGGCAGAGGAGGGCAATGGTGCCCACCAGCTCTTTTGTTTGGGGAAGTCTCCCAAGGTTCTCAGCCCCTCTAACACACATTCTCAGATTAGTAAACAAATCTATATATACTCCAGTCAGTTTTCAAACTGCTGCTGTATCTCATTGGGGCTGTTTTTTGTGTTGTCTCTTGAAGGATGTGGACACATTTTCCTGTCACTCTTCTGGCTCTCCCAGAGCTGAGCCTACTACTGATTTTTAAAGTTCCAGGTATTAAGCCCCGCTAATTGTAAGAACTCATGAAATTATATCCCTCTGGTTTTCAAAGACAGATATTATGGGGATTCCTTTTCCCCATGAGTTCCCTATGCCTGGGTTCTTGGTGTGAGAGTCTGGTCCTCTCCCCTCTCTATGGCCCTAGTGTCCCTCCTTGTTGTGGACATTTTTGTGGGTCTCTTTAGCTCCTGTGTCTCTGCCCTTGCTACCCTCTTCAGTGTGAGGTATTCTCTACATGTACCTGTAGAGAATCTGTTCTGCCAGTCTTCAGGTCATTTTCTGGACTATTTACACTGATGTGAGTGTTTTCTACTTGTATCCATGGAGCAGGATGAGCTTAGGATCCTTCTACTTCTCCATCTTCTCTGGAAGTCCCCAAATTACAATTTTTGGAGTCTGCATTCAATTCTGTGCTTGTGTCATGAATTTTAAATAGAAATTTTTAGTCTTGGATGTCTTAACATTCTTAATTTTTTTTTTACTTGATACTATAATAATTTTTGTGACCTCAGCTTATTTTCTTAAAGAAAATCGCTACAAGTAAAATTACTAGATTGCAGCATGTAAAATTCTTGAACCTTTATAATGTGACAAGAAAAAAAGCTCTTTCATTGTTCTAATCCCCATTTCCTTAATTACCAACAATTTTGCATGTTTTATTATTTCCCATTTTTCCCTGTGAATTGTTTTTTCATGTTAACTGACACCGTTTTTTTATAGTGCTTTCCTGATTATTTTTAAAAAGTTGTTTATATTAAGCAGTGTAATACTTTGTCATTCTTATTGCAAATATGGTTAGTAGTTTTTCATTTAGGTTTTATGGTATATTCTTAATGTACCATAATTTAAAAAACTTTTAATATTATTGAATAGTTGCTGTGGTATACTTAGAAAATTATATCTCAGTGATAATTTAATTGTTTATAGTTTTCTTCTATGACTATTATTGTTTCACCCTTCATATTTAACTCTTTAATATATTCATCAAAGATTTATTTTGTGTGGTTTATGGTGAAGATTTTAATTATTTCTCTTCTAAATGTAGCATAATTTTTCTAACATATAAGTTGAATAATTTCCTTTTATGTAAGTATTAACATATATTAATATCCATTTCAGGACATTTTATTTCATTCTGTCTGCTTCTCAGATCTTAGACCAGTACCACAGTGTTAAACTGTTTGTATGTTTAAATAGTCAGTAGACCAAAAAAATTCCTTTTATGCCTTATCCTATTCAACACTGTCCAAGTTATTTTTGAGTGTTTTTGCAGATGGTCTTAGAATCATCTTTCTCGTTTTTCCCTGAGACTTTAAAGTGTGCTTAACCTATTATAATTTATCACTCATCCAAATCTATGATGTATCTCTCCTTTTATTAAGTCCTGTCTCTTGACAAACTTTTCATCTTTCCTTTTTATACTTGTTCCTAGATGTTGTACATATTTTGTTGTCATTATTTATGGGTTCCCTTTTTTTTCTTATAATTTCTACTGTCTTTGTATTATTTAGGGAAATTACTGATTTTTATGCATTTATCTTATGTCAAGCTATTTTACTGCAGTTGTTTACACTGTAAATATTATGTCATATTTTTCTTGGCATAAAAAAAACCTCCTATGTATCTTCACTCAGATAAACTGTATTCAAATAAATTTATCAGTAAATTATGAAAGCTAAACTTTCATAACACACTGTCCTCTGGGGTGACAGATTTACTTAGCAATATTTTGTTAGAAAACATAACCTCTATCTGGGTTTTGGGAAATTAGACTTACTCCAAAAACCCATGTGCACAAGAGGAGATATAAGTGGCTATTTAAATATATATATTTTTACTAATATATAGCCAGAATATGACATAATTTATTTTAATTATATGTATAGTTTTAATATGTTTTCTAACTATATTTTTTCTTACTTTTGGTTTGTATGCAGATCATTTCTGAGTCCTGTTTCTAATAGTAATGAATGGTATTTCAAAGTCATTCTGTATTATACTGATACACAACCATTATGAATTATTAAGTGCTTTAGGAAACCCCAGTCCTTAACTCCAGGAAAAGTTCATACAGATGTAACAGGAATCCCTATAGTACATCTTTAACAAGGAATTTTATAAAGATGTTTAATGTCTGAACCTAGAATGAAAAAAAATATTTTTGTAGACATTAATTTGAAAATCAGTCAATATAGTTGGAAGCTCTGTTTGCCATTCAGCGAGATTCACTAAAGATGAATCCATCCTGTTGTGTTCTCATTTCTACTGACTTTCTTGTTTGCTTCACCACTCTTTCCCAGTCCAAAAATAGCAAGCGGTGAAGCATTACCAAGAATTATTTAGTTTTTTTTGTGATTTCAAGGGAAAATAAGTCATGTTTTTTTTTTTTTCTTTTAAAATAATTGCTGTCATAGAGAGTGATTTTGTTTGGCCCTTGTCTAAATATTCCAAGTCTCATAACCTGGTAGGTCTATTAATTCCATGGGTACTAACCATTTCTTGAGTATTTATGCCACCTCAGGATAGGAAATCCTTTTTTTTTTTTTTTTTCCAACGTTTTTTATTTATTTTTGGGACAGAGAGAGACAGAGCATGAACGGGGGAGGGGCAGAGAGAGAGGGAGACACAGAATCGGAAACAGGCTCCAGGCTCCGAGCCATCAGCCCAGAGCCTGACGCGGGGCTCGAACTCACGGACCGCGAGATGGTGACCTGGCTGAAGTCGGACGCTTAACCGACTGCGCCACCCAGGCGCCCCAGGATAGGAAATCCTAATGGTTCCACTGACATTTTCATCAAGAGAAACGTCTGTATCTATATACTTTGATTATATCTGTTCAGTAAACTTTTCATTAGTCCATATTTTGCTTCCTTAGATGTGTAAAGAAGGTCACTAATTATCTTGGAACATTAGGCTGGGTAGAAAACCTGGTGAAAATTTCTGTGGGAAGTATCATTTTTCAGAATGTTTCCAAGGATGTGGGAAGGGCTGGGATTGTAATTTACCTGTTTAATAGCTACCTGGAGTAAGCTGATATGCAGTACTCATTCCCCAGATATTCTTCTATTCACCTTCAGCAAGATGTTAAATGCTTTTAAATAGCTATTCTGTACTGTTTTATTGGTGTTAACAGAACTGTTATGGCTGTTACTGGCCATCTTTATAGCCCTTTGCTGCTTCACTTCCACAGCATGCATGTCTGGCTACCAAAAATGTCATTGATCATTGTTTTAAGCATCATCCTTAGATGATAAAATTGGTGATACCATTGAATGACAGATTCAAAAGTATCATAAAAAGTCTCTCCAACAGATGGCAAATATACCACTGTTTACATTTTTTAAATGAATGCTACAGATGGTAAGAAATTATTCCTCCATGTTTAATAGGAAAATTCCGCAGCATTTCTACAAAGGCACTTTTCTTTTTACTGCAAGGAAATATATTCAGTAATTTAGCTACCAACCACTCTTTTGACTTCCAAATTGTATATTGGAAGCATATGGAAAAGATGTCTAAAGAGCCAGTATTCATTTTTCTTTATGTGTCTTTAAATTTATTGAGTTGTAAAAATAAATGGGAATGAGAAAGGTGTGTGGATGTGTTCATTTTTAGGGAAAAGAATCATAATTCCTAAATGCATTTTTAGGTAATTTACTCATTCAATTACGACATGTTTCATGATTAAAATGTCTTGGCTATAAAGGAGACTTCTAAATGTCACATTTTAACAATTTTAAAGAATATCATTTTTTAACGTACTGATAGTCTATATTGTATACTAATTTTCTGCTTATATTGTGAAATGATACAACAATGTTTTGAGTGACAGGAATAATTTAATAAGCGTTAGACAATAAGAATTTAAGTTTTCTATTTGATTATAAATATGATTATAGTTTTAGTAGCAGAGTAGTAGAGATTACTACACATTAAACAGTTGTTCACACCTTAAAGTATTTTGTTCTTTTCTCTTAGTAGTGTATACATAATCTGTAGTACTGATGAGGAAATCAGCCCCTTCATAATTAAACTATTTTATGCCACATATTTTAAAAAACAAAAATTTAATTCTGACATCAGAATCCCTTTGTAGAATGTTAGTATCATTCTCACCTTTTTTCTTTTGAACAGTTATTATGACTGTCTTGTTTTGCTTTTTTTTTTTTAATGTTTATTTATTTTTGAAGGAGTGAGAGACCGAGCACGAGTAGGGGAGGGGCAGAGAGAGAGAGGGAGACACAGAATCTGAAGCAGGCTCCAGGCTCTGAGCTGTCAGCATAGAGCCCAATGCGGGGCTATAACTCATGAACCGTGAGATCATGACCTGAGCTGAAGTTGGAGGCTTAACCTACTGAGCTACCAGGCGCCCCATTTTATTTTTCAAATGTACATTTAACTTAAAAAAATTTTTTTTGGTTTGAAAACATACATGATCAGATTTTCTCCTTCAGACAGCCTCTTGAAATATTTCCCACTTGTGAGTATAAGGTTTGTCCCTGAAGGGCTGATAGTAGAGGTAGTCTCTGGTTGTGTCACATATAAAAGATATCTTGTTATATTTATGTGTTAAGAGTTGAGGTACCATCCTCCTTGCCTTCTGGTTGTTGTTTGTTCCCATCATTTCTTTTTTATATAGACCTTTAATAAACATAAAAGGCGTTGTTAAAATCAAATTCTGTAATTTTTTTAAAAATCCAAATAATATTGAAATGAATGAGAGATGGACTCAAAAACTAATGTTTATAAGGTCACCATTTAACATTTCATGGCACATGTGTTTTGTGACAAGATAGTGTCCAGTGGCCTTCCAAAAAGGCAGGATATAGACATTGCCTCAGTGTATCAAAGCCAAGGCCATTTAAGACATAACTGTTAAAAATTCTTTTGTAGTTTTGATTTCTATTTTTTAAACAGTGGTTCTCAAACATTATATCATAATCACTTGGAAGGGTGGGTAAAACAGATTACCAAGTCCCAGACCCAGAGTTTCAGAGCCAACAAGTCTGGGGTGGGGCCATACAATTTGCATTTCTAACAAATTCCTAGTTGATTTTGATATTGCTGGTCTGGAGACCGTACTTTGAGAAATACTACTTTAGCATTAAGACAAAGGGAAAAAGTTCTAACATTCTAAATTCTGTTTTGCCATTACCTGTGTAGTCTTGGAAATGGCATTTACTGTTGCAGGTTTACTGGTTTATTGTTCTTCAAATGAGAGCTTTCATTTAGGTGAACACTCATTTTCTTGCCTTTCACCCCAAAATCTGTGAATACAAATCAAGAGCCACAAAAGAGCATTTAGTGCCTTTATAGTTAGGGTGGTTCAAAGGTCTTACAAAAGACAGAGCTCTGAGAGAAAATACGTTTTAAGTTACACTGGAATCTGCGCTTCATCCTGCTTCCTCTGAAAAGGTGACTACAATTAAGGATAACTGAACTTATCGTGGGTATCATTTTGTTATGTATAAAAATATCATATCACTGTGATATTCACCTGAACCTGATAGGATATTGTATGTCAATTACACTCTGCACTTGAAATATACACACAACAAAGAGAACTAAAAATGTTTTCTAATGTGTGTGTGTTTCTAAGTTTAATCTTGTCTTTATCGTATTACAGAATTATTGTGGAGGTCTCCACAACAATGTTGTCAGAGATTTCTTGGTCTCAGTGTGCTTTTTGGGCTCAATGTCATAGAGAAGTCAGTTCCTTAGTACTGTATATTGATTTAAAACTCAGAGGCTTCTAGAACATCTTCCGAAGCCCCCATGTGGTAAATTTTTCAATAATTACTATTTTCTGTTAATTGTAATGGTGGCTTTTCCCATCCCTCTGTTTCAGAGACTTATAAACCTCTGAATTAGAATGGCTGGGGCTTGGAAATATACCAGTGTTCTCTCCATGATTAATGTGACTGGGTTCTACTTAGGGTGAACTTACCTAGGTCTACTTAACCTTTCTTGAATTACATTACTGTATTTCAGTTACTGCTGAGACCATTGATGAAAACAGACTGGAAAGATTATTGACTATTCAGAATCTGTGTAGGGCATGAGGGCTTTCTTGTTTTGACAGAGCAACTGAGTGTTAGGAAAATGGTTTTCAAATTTGTACCATTGGCAGTCTCCAAAATTTTACCAAAAGGGCTATTAAAGTATTAATAGGTTTAAAGAAATCAGATATCATATTCTTAAAATTTATTTGTAGTCTGTTCTTTTATAAAATTGGTCTGCCTGAAAACTTGTCTAGCCTACAGGTTCTCCTTTCCCATCTCCCCCTTTAATAGTGATCCTTAAAAAAAGGATCATCAAAAAAGGCTCAAAACTCACATCAGTGCCTAGCCTGATGTGTAAATATGTCCAGAATGGCAAATAAAGGAATGTTTCCACAATTGCTTCAAGCACGTCATCCACAATCATATATTTTGCTATTTTACATAAAGTGCTAATAATACTTGTGATGAAGAGTTAATCTAAAAGATACATAGAACCTTGTGGTTATAGGAACTCAAATTTTAAAAATAAATATCTGAGGAGGAGAATGATAGGATGGGTAATATAAACCTTAAAGTATAAATAATTATTACATTAGGATAAATCAGTATTGCAGAACTGGAATGCGAATGAAAGTTCAGAGACAAAATTAATGGTATAAAATTTCCTACTATTAAAAAAATATAGCTTGCATGTTTCTGAAGGAATGGCATTGATACCAGTTTATTATGGTATTTATGTTTCATAGGTATCAGTGCTTAAATAATGCTGTAGTTTCACCTATCTGTACTTAAAATTTAAATTTTAGACACCACTTTAAAATTTGTGACTAGAATATTTTTAACAATTCTTTTTAACAATAATGTCTGCACACCTGTGTTTTATTATTGAATAAAGTATAAAATTGACAACTCTAATAATAATAGTAATAATTCAGATACTGATAACCTAGTCTAGAAAGAATTTCTTAAATAAATTGAACTGAAATTGTCATATAATGAAGTAGGTTTTTTTTTTTTTTAATCTCCTCTTTGGAGATGAAGAAACTGACCTTTGGGGTAACATAGGCAAAAGTGACTTGGTCAAAGTGAAAATAGTGTGAAAGGTGCAGCCAGGAAAGGATTTGATCCAGTGATTTCAATATCTGCTCTTTCTACCTAATTTCTACCTGCATGTAAAAAGTGAATGTAGACAATAACATACCAAGTTCATTTTGTTTGTACATTATCGTTGGGTCTGAAAAACTTTGTAGAAGAATTTGTTCAGTTCTCACCAAAATAGTCCCAATTTATAATTCTTTAACAATATATCAATTGTAATATCATGTGTTTTCTTCTAGAACCTTAATATCTTTCTATTCTGAACTGTTCTTCTTTTGTAATTAGTGTAGGTCACTCTCCCAGCTTTAGTTAAAATATTAGTAAAGCACCAGTGGATTCAATGTCATCAAATCCAGTGGAGTTAAATTACCACTTCTGAGTGATAATTGTCAAGAGCAAATTATCTCTGAATTCATTAGGGAGATTAACATTTGTAATTACCTTTATTTAAAAAAAAAGGAGTCTAAATTAATTCAACCAAGAAACTTGATAAAATATTTTTTATTTGACAAAAATGTTGCTAATGGCTGTAATTAAGAAAATGAGTGCCTGAACTGCCAAGAATATTATTTTGTACCTATCTTACATGAACATTTCATTTCTTTCTGTTAAAAGGTGTTAGACTCAGCCTTTATTTTGATAATCATATATTTTCAAGTCTAAGATCAACTTTGGCAACCAAAAACTTTGCCAGTCATTTCGACTTGAAAATAAAATATTGAGCATTCCAAGCGCTAACTACCATCCTACGTTTTGCCCTCAAATATTTATTATAGTATATTATCAACTGTTAATCTAATATTTGTTGGAGAAAGGAATATAACCTACCCTGAGTTTCATTATACGAATTCACTCACTGGTTTAATGTAATCTAACTCATTAGTTTCAGTACTTCAAATATATACCCCTTCTGAGTACCTAAAAATGTATTTGGGTCCCAAGGTGGTTAGAGTTAAGTCCTTAAGGGGGAAAACAGTTCTTTAGTTCCCATATATGTGGCACACAATGTGAAGTTCTCTTATAATTGGAAAATGTCTCAAGAAGCCTTCCTCTATCTCACCAAAAACACATGTTTAAAATTTGCTATGTATCTACTGGTGAGGGAACAGAATTTTCAAAACATCATTATTAATTTCCCCATGCTATCTAATCTGTGGTGAGCAACCTTGACTCAAACTGAAGTACAGCATTATAATGAGGCTTAAGTTTAACTATGTCATGTACAACTGATTAGTGATGGAAGCTTGCATTTTTGAAAGATACATTTTTATTTGGGTCCTCTTTTAAATACAGAACAGTGTATTAGTTGTAGAAACTGAAGAATATCTATTTTTAAAGTTACTTAGCTGTTTTAAGCCAGTTACATGTTACTTCTAAAAGGTTGGGATAGTGGTAATGATAGCACATGTTCATAAAAAAGAAATGATAAAAATTGAAGAAAGGTTTAACTTATGTGAAAGCTTAGGTTAACGCTTGTCGTTTCTGAGTGAACCTGATGACAGACATGGATTACAAGAATGAGTGAAGGGAAAACTTTCTCCAGAATGTGTATAGGGAATTATTCTCTACTTATTAATCAGAGTAATGTTCATGACATTTCTAAGCCTTGGAAGAGTAGGAATTCATAATAGATCCAGTCACAGTTTTACATAATTATGAAGTCAGAGGGTGCCAAAATGAAGGCATTTTTTAAAAGTTCATAATGGAATAAAATCCACTTTCTAAATATTGGATAACCCTATTTGAATATCGAAATAGTCTTTTCTAAGTTATTAGAATAAAAGCATTTCTTAATCAAACTTTACTTGGTAAAATGTTTTTATAAGACAGGTTATTATGTTTTATACAAATACACTTCATCTAAAGCTCATAGCATTGCTAGTAAAGTCAATTACTTTTTTCTCGGTCACACTTTATTTGGCAGGAAGTCTATTGTTGCTGCAACATTTAGGTTTTACAAGCAGTTGTGTTTTATAGGAAGCAGTAGTAGTATTTTTTAAAGAGAAGCTATATAATGCATTTTACAGTCTCCGAGGTGAAGATTTATTATATTCAGTGGTGCCAAGAATAGATAGCATGGACTGGCAATATACAAACATGTCCATGGTCATGATACAGCAGTCCAGCACTGACATACAAAATGTCTCCTATTTCAGCCCCTGACATCTCAATGGAGATTGGCAGCTCAATCTTGTGCTAACTTGTCCAAACATGCGGCAGAATTCTAAAATATGAATCTCTGTGTGCAAGTAAAAACTCTAAATATGTTTAGTAATTTATGACTTTTCCCCCATAGAAATTATCTAATATTTTAAGTTTAAATATATAAATAAAGTTTATTCTCAAAATGATTTTAATTTTCAGACTTTTTTTAAACCAGCTAGGTACCATGTGTAAAATATTTATTTGAATGTTATTTAAAATCATTTTAGAATTTGTTATCTAAATTTGATCATCTTACAGGAAAACTTTGAGCTTTAAGAGTAACTCACCTCTCTTGTTAGAAGTAATTTTGTCAAAGGGCAAAACATGGTTAAGTTTCCAGACAGAGATATTAATGTTTGCAATGAACACACATTTGAGAATCATGAAGAATAATTTTAAGTATTTTAATAAGTAATTTGTTTGCTTAATTGTAGAGTAAAACAGCTTTAGTAGTAATCAGACATATTAAACAGAGCAGATTGACTTGTTTCTTATTGTCTTTGCTTAGAGAAATGAATGTAATTATTTGTGATTTTAATAAAGTTTTTGGTTTAGAGTATGTCAGTTCTACCCCACTGTATTACAATGTAATATGAACATGAAGATATAAAGTCACTCATTTGATCATAATTGATACTATAAATTATTTGTTGTACTAGTGACCCCATTAATCAAAGAAAACGTAGTAAATATGTAGAAGAGTACCCCATGAGTCTTTAACAAATAATGTCATAGGATCCTATGAAAACATATATTCCAGGATATTGTCCATTATTCTGCTTAAATGAGTTATGCTACTTTTATAGAAGGGATAATGAATGGATGAATAAATGAATAAATTGAATGGAATAAAAATAAACTAGCAGATAAGCTTACAACTTGATTAAGCTACAGCATTTTGAACTTCTATTATAGCTTCCATGTCTTCTTTTCCCTTAGACACTTAGTGATTCCCTGCATAGATTCCTAATATCCACATCAAAAATAGCGTCATTCCACATAGCTAACACCTATAATCTAATTTCATATGAAAGTTTGCTTCAAATAAATGAACTTTTGAATTAATAACATTCTGGCATATTAACTGCTGAGTTGTGCATTTAAGGTACATTTTTAATGCAACTTTTATTGACTAACCTATCACAATATACCGTTTTATTTACATATCAGAATTATAAACTATATTGACTAAAAAACAATGAAAGGTGAAGTAATGTATTAGGTTTTACTGTTTCCTAGGAACAATAACAAATGACTATTATTAATCCTAGAAATCTGTTGTTTTGAATTTCTAATTTCTCTTCTCCCTTCCATTGCTTTTTAGCCTCCTATTAAATATCTAGCACAGACACAACATACCCATTATTGTCACCTTCAATGGAAAATTTTTTTTTCTCAAAAAGAGCATATGTAATCCTATATCACATTATGTTGTATTTGGTTACTCAGACTAGTGTTACATGCAGAGCATTTGCCTGCCTAGCAATATGTCAGATTTTTTAAGTGTGATATGACAAATCTTTCAAAGCTTTACCAGTTCTGGGTACTGTAAGGAAAGTGTAGCATTGTTTGTAGATAAACCATGTGAAAGGAAATGACACACTTTAGAATTTTTTTAAACGAGGTCATGCCTATAAACTCTTTAGTTTCACATCAGGAATGAGGAAAATGGTTAAAATATTCTAATATTAAAAAAAATAACAGGTGCCCAATGATTCTCATATTAACTAAATTGAAATAGCTTAAAAGAGATGAAGACTTTTTTCAAAGCTTTAAGATTTCAGAGCAAATTTAATGAACAATATTTTATAAATGAACTACAAATAATAATGGTAGGAAATCTGAAAGAGAAAATGTGAGAATAGAGAGATTTGACAAAATACTAGAGGCAGTTAAGGAAGCCTATTAACATAGGGAAAGCAGTACCAAATTACTTTCTTGACATCATATTAAAAACAAAAGAGGAAAGACAAGGAGGCAATTTTTTTTTTTTTTTGGAATCAGTCAATTTTGAGTGAAAACAGCTAAGGTAAATAGAAGAGTCAGTAGAGGCCTTTGATATAAAATTGAAGTATATTGATGGTAGAAAGTGAAAGGGAAGACGGATTTCAAATAGAATCAAATAAATCAAATAGAACGTGAAGAGTGAAATAAATTTATGTATGTGTATAATTGGTAATAGAAATTCAGTGAATAGTTTTACTCAGTATATTAAACTCAAGTGAAGAAAGTATAAATTCATTCAAAGACAAATACAAATATTTGATCAGCATGCAGGCAGTTATGCACACAAGGAATCATTAATTTACATAGAAGGTTAAGTTTCAACATAGATATGATTGGAGTTTCAGAAAGATTTGATTTTTATATTGAATTTCATATATTGTTGGTGAATCTGAAAATTGATAACCATATTGGAAACAATTTGTCATTCATTATAAATTTAAACATGAGTATCATTGGTTTCCAGCAATCCAACTCTTAGGTATATAACCTCCAGGAATCATTTCACATGCATTAGGGGGCCTACAGAAACATATTCATTACAAAAGCAATAGCAAAAACAACCCAAATCTTCATCAGTATTATAAATAATAAATGATATGTTCAAGTAATAAAATATTATGTAATATTGGAAATGAATGACTATAGCTAAATAAGATAAAAAGAATGAATTTCAAAAACATGTTAAGCAAAAAGGAAAGCCTTGGAAAAACACATTATTCCATTCATAGAAATTAGGTATAGGCAGCATTAAATAATATATTATTTCTACATATTTATGTAACAAATCTATAGAAAGCAAGGAAATTACCATAACATTTAAGATAGGAGTAATATTTAGAAGAGAAGAGATGTCATGAAGTGGAGGGAGCATCCAGTGGCTTGGGATTTGGATGATACAGTGTCTAAGGAACATGAATGTAGACACAAACTTCTAATCAGAATAGTAGGAAATGGAATGTGGGATCATATGAAAAGATTCATGACCAAGTAGATTTTATACCAGGAATTCAAGGTTGATTTAATATCTGAAACTCAATATAATTTATCACATTAACAGGATAGGGAGAAAATAGTACATAATCACCTTAAGAAGTAGAGATGATTTTCCCCCAAAGGCAAAGATACCTGCTCACATCATACTATTCAACCTTGTATTAGATGTCCTAGGTAGTTCAATAAGGCTAGATAAGTACTATGTATTATAAATTATGGGTATTTAACTTTTGGTAATGGAGCATCTGATTAATTGACCTTGATAAACACTGTCAAAAAATATGAACAGCCACTTAAACACATACCTTAAGGAATGAAAGTGAATTTCAAACAGTATGGTGATGTGAGATTTACATAATACTTCAGTTGAACATTTTAAAGACTGGCACCTTACCTTCCATTTGTTTCAGTGTTTATTGTTGGATCCATTGGAAATAATACATATTTCCTGCTGGTTCTCTTCAACCAGAGAAATAGAACCACTAGGAAATATGTATTAAGAGATATATTTTAAAGCATAGCTTCATGTTGTTGTAGGGACTGGCTAGGCAAATATTAAATCCAAGTAACAGGCCATGAGAAAGATCAGACTGGAACTCTGGCACAAAATGAAGCATCCAGTCCAGGAAGAATTTCTCCTTTCTAGGGAAACCTCAGTTCTTAAGAACATTCCACTAATTTAATCGAGCCCATTCAGATATCTAGGATAATCTCCCTTACTTCAAGCTGGAGTTTAACCACATCTATGTAATACCTTCACAGAAATGATGAGGTTGATGTTTGATTAAATGACTGGATACTGTGGCCTAACCAAGTGGAAACACAATATTGACATTCATGATCTAACCCTGGTCAATTTGGCACCCGTACAAAAATCTCCTTAAAATATATTAATCTCTAAATAAAGATAATGATACCATACTTCTGCCTTAGATGATATGGCTGTCTCGCATACAACTAAAGACATGCTAATCCTTTCTCCATAGGAGGATAATGTTCAGTCTTCTTCTTTGGTATTCAGGAACTTCAGTTCTATGGTATAAAATTAGCTGCTATTCATGTATCTTGTGTTAAATAATAAGGGAAAAAGAGAGGGAAGAAAATAAAATACTGTGTTAATATATATAACTAGATGTATTCATAACAAAAGAAGGAATAAATATTCAAAATGTATTAGGGTTCTCCAGACAAGAGAGGGGGAGGGTTGGTGGAGCAGAGAGGGAAAGACTGGGAGAGGGAAAGAGAGATTGGGATTTATTTTAGGAATTGGCTCACATGATTGTGGTGGCTTGGTGAGTCCCAAATCTGATGCAGTGGGCTGGCAGATGAGATTCAGGAAAGAGTTGAAGTTCTACTTCAAAAGTAGTCTGCTGGCTGCATTACTTGCTTGGGGAAGGTCATTCTTTGTTCTGTTAAGGCCTTCAACTGATTGGATGAGGCTGATCCATGTTACAGAGTTTATCTGCTTTATTCAGAATCCACCAATTTAAATATTAATCTCATCCAAAAATCATCTGCACAAAAATATCTAAAATAATGCCTGATGAAATATCTGGGCCTCAACTGGCCCAGCCAAGTTGACATATGAAATTTACCATTTCACATAGCTCTTCTCAGTTTTGCAACTGGTCATTTGATATAGCTGGTATTTTATAGCCACCTTCTTCTACCCCTGACTCCATATCCCCTTTACCCTGAGCAACGACCTCAGCTGGTTGTGGTTCTTTGCCTAGTAGGTGACTCACATCTAATGGTGTTGAAGGTTCTGGACCATTAGAAGTCTGGCCTGAATTGTGTTGTTGTAGTTTTTCATTGATTTTAATCATAGGACATGGTACCACTTTAAGTCACCTTATGGGATATCTTGTATTCCTGACATACTCTTCCTTACTTCCACTGTATGAGAGCAACGCATTTTCCCCTTGGTAGTATCAATTGTCCCAGCCAATTTAGTAATTTAACACTCTTCTTTGCCTGTTGATTCAGAGGCATGCGGAAGCCCAAAGTGGCTGAATGACAGTCTCAACTTCCAATTTAGTGGTCATGGTTGTGTTTCCTGATGATAGCAATACTTGCTTTGGAACTAAGACCTCTAGACCATCAGGTCCTAAATTGGTAGGAAAGGAAATGAAAATTTTGGTAGTAGATCACTTCGGCTAAAAAAATCTATGGAGCCACTCCCATTTCCACCACTTGATTCCTGCACTCATAGATCATAGGTATGAGAGAAAAAAACACTGTTATGCTGATTTAAAACATACACAGTGTCCTGGAGGACATTGCCCCAACCTTGCAAATTATTGGAAGCTAGACTGATCTTACTGGTTTGCTGGTGCTATAACTGATCTTCAAAGGCCATTTTACCATTTTAGCAAGACAGCTGCTTCTGGATAATGGAGACCATGGTGAAACCAGTGCATTTCATGAACATGGGCCCATTGCTACACTTCATTTGCTGTGAAGTAACTTCTTTGTTCAGAAATAATGTGTTGAATGCTATGATGGTGGATAAAGCATTCTAAAGTCCATGGATTATAGTTTTAGCAGAAGCATTGCATGCAAGGATGGAAGATCCCTTTCCAGAGTAAGTGTTTTTTTCCAAGAACAAAACACTGCCCTTTCTATGTTGGAAGTGGTTCAGTGTAATCAACCTGATACCAGCTAGCTGGTTGATTATCTTGGATAATGGTGCCATTTAAAGGACTTGGTTTTGGTCTCTTCTGCTGGTAGATGGGGCATTCGGTGTTGGCCATAGATAAGTGGACCTTGATTACTAGAACTCCATGTTATTATTTCCAGAGAATAAATGTAAAAATTAAAAACTTTAGGATACAATTTTTCCTAATAAAGATCTAGATGGGTAATTAACAAGTATTATTGTAAAAAGTTACCAAGGTTGGTCCACTTTCATAAGACTTTGAAAATATGCCAAAAGTAAGGCAGAGGGGAGGGTAATCTTTAATGCATTTCCACCCTTGCAAATACCTATGCACTTCTGATAATTTGGCATTTAAGAATAAAGATATGTGTACTTGTAACTTACTGTTAACACTACCTGTGCCATGAGACCAGAGAATCCCACTGTTTGTGAACTGTAACTACTTCATACTCCCATCCAGAAGATATCCTACACTGTCACTCTTGTCAAGGGGTTAACATTTATTCATAAAGTAATAAAGGATTTGGTTATCAGAAAGACATCTTTGCAAGCCCTACTTCTAACCACTGAGCTGGATTTCATAGACCAGAGTCCTTAATGATTTCTCAGTTGTAACTGCTCTGGTTAGAGAATTGTGTCTTCCAGCATAATTGGCTCAAGCTTTGACTTCTGAGGAAAGTTTACCTGTTTTCTGGCAAATAAAGCTTCACTAACAATGTTTGAATTCCCAGCCAAGCTGAAGTTTATTTCTCAAGTTGTACAAAATAGATTTTTATTTTCTACAAGTGATATACTGTATTAATTAGATGCACTTTCTAAATGGCATCAAGCTTTTCTATAGATACACAAATGTGAAGGGAGAGTAGATAAATACAGCAAAGCAGTTTTGTAGACAATTTGATAAAGTTTCCTACTTTGAAAGGATTTTGAAAAATAATCATTTACCTAAATGTTTAGTCATGCAAAGGAATGATCCTTTTTACAACATAATTAATGCACACAAAATCTTTGAAGACATTACTCATATGGAGCATATTTTAAAATTATATAAAACCAAATGAAACTAGCATTTTTAAGGTAAAAACGAGTCATCAGCAATTTCACATATAACTTAAACATTTTATAGTTGTATCTGTTTATCATTGTATAGCCACACTGTTTTAAGTTTATTGATACTGTTTTTTATTTAAATAAATATTTTTTCTGTAACAATAGGTATTAAAATTATTATATTTGTTGTTTTAGGGAAACATGTTATTGTTGGGGAAGAAAAAAATTTCCTTTATCCTTGAAAGTGCTTCTGGCTGTTCTAAGAATTAATTTAACTTGATACAGATTAATAGGAGAAAATAAAATTTAATTATGTATATACAGGGAATTCACATAAACGTGAGAAATTTCAAAGATAAGTCAGGCAAGATGAGGTATATGTGTCATCCTGAACTAAAGAGAAGGAGGTGAGGGCCCAGGACTTCAAAGGGAAGAAAGGCAGTTCATAGGAGGATGAGAAAGAGTAAATATCTGATACACAAATATTTGCTGGCCCACACAGAAACAATATGACATTGAGAGGAATTTTAACAAACAGACTGCTAAATTCCTCCCTGTCTACCACCCCTATTTCATTTTATAATGTGGTTATCTTTGGTGACAGTTCCATTCCTGGAGCAGGTCCTTTATCTAAATTGTTTTAGGCAGTTAGAGAGAAGGTCAAAGTTTCTTCCTGAGTCTTTTGGGCCTTGATTGTTTTCAGCTCAAAATATTCACATGCCAAAGTGGTACATCTTGGGGGAATTTGTTTTGAACCCCCCCACCCCCCCCCCCACACACACACACATTATTGAAACTTAAATCCTTTTTAATGACTGAAGTTTTTATGTTCTTGGCTCTGATGACTGTTTTTTGTGGGTTTTTTTTTTTTTTTTTTTTTGCTTATCTCACACACAGTACAAGAGTTACAGCATGTTACAAAAATGTTCCAACTGACTAGAACCCACTGAAGCCCCATATTATTCCTGCATATGTAAATGGTAGTAAATGTGAGGTGAGACAGTGATGAGACAGACATACAAATACAATTTGCCACTTTTCAAGGAATTTTCAAGAAGACTGGTTCTCAGGAGATTCAAATTCCATGTAAATATTTCAGCCATTTTCTCACATGAATTAACATTTTTATGCCTCTTAGAATTACTTCAGGAAGAGGTAACACCAAAATTGATATTCAGCTTTGTTTTCCTGTATCCCTTTGAAGCTCATTGGATACCTAGAAAGGGGAAAGGAAACAAAATGGAACACAAGACTCAGTAATAGATGATCCACAGGTCATACATGCAGACAAGCTTGTGTGACTTCAGGAGGGGCCCTGACATCAGAATATATCTGTGGTGTTGCATTTGCTTTCACCAATGAGGAGTTTTTAAGGGGACAGGTGGGAAGATTTTTTTTAAAAAAATCTTTTGTTTTCAACTGAATTTTTTTTTGCTAGTATTTGTTTAAGTGATTTTCCTTTGATTGTCCTTGATACTCCCCTATGAAAGTACATAGTGAATAACCTTTTTAAAAAATAATTTATTGATGTCTGTTAATACCAGTCTGTAGCTTTGTGTGACAAGCCCTGTCAAAATGACATAAAGTGGACATAGTGATGCGCCTATGCTGTAGCAACTCATGATAGAGGCTTAGTTTGTCATTTGATCTTTATATCTGATGGGTCCCTGCTGAACCTGAATGAGTGACTGAAAGTGACAGTAAGAGCAAGTCAGTGCCTTGCATCTCAATGGTAGGCTGAACAGCACCTCAAATGAGGAGTCTTTGTGCTGGTGTGAATCTTGATGCAGTGTTGGCATAAGCCTGCCACAACATGTGCTTGCCTCTCTTGGATATGGTTTTCAAATTCCTGATTTATCACTTTGACATTTGAGAGAGCAAAGGAAAAAAATAAAAAGCACAATTCAGTGACAACTAACAACTTTCTCTTCCCTCAAAGATTTTCTAGGTTTGCCTGAGGAGAGTTGAATCTCTATTTGATTGTTAATTAGAACTGCTATATGAACACTCCAAAATCAAAACAAGCATAATCTGGTTTGTGTCATATTTGTGACAATAGGGCAAAATCATCAGTTTACTGCAATTAATGAATAACCGCCTCAAGGACTGTGGAAGTGATTGGTCTCAAAGAAGATTTTAAATGTATTATAATGCCAGATTTTTTTTTTTAATTTCATACTACAGAATAGTAATAAATTTACATATGCAGACAAATAAAACTCAGGCCGCCCTTAACAGCCCTACTTAACTAAAATTGGTTTAGACAGAATGCCACTTATTTAAAGTCAAGTATGGAAATTGTATCTGGTATTTGGTTTGCTGACATTAGATAAATACTTGTGTATTTTGGATGTTAATATGAAGAGCTCGTCACTCTTTTTAAAAAATTTCCTAGGTCTTTTGTTGAATAGACCATTATGGAAATGGTGTGTCTAAATTCACCCTTTAAACACAGACAACCATCAATGATAATGCCCTATGAGAAGCCCCAAAAACCTCATAGGAGGTGACAAAAGTATATGAGAAGAGAATTAAAAAGTTATTGTATCACACTACTAGAGGCTGACTATACCCTTTAAAGTTGTCAATGATAATTCTGTCTTACCCACTTCTTAGTTTAGGAGTGGATGCATCTAGGTTTCTTCATTAATGGTTCATTAAACAGTAAATTTAATTACATATATTTGCCTTTTTTTCTGTTTTAGTAATTATATGTTTTTTTCATTTCTTATTTATTTTACTTCCTTACTTTCAAATAAATAAATGGTCAAGCATAAAAATGTTACCGTTTTAGTCATTCATTTATTACTAATAATCAGTGTGTATAAGGAAGCTTTATGAAGTTCTGTCCTTTGAGATGTACTATTTGTTAATCTCTCTGACTTACACTGAACTCAGTCACTCATTTTATAATTGCTCAGTATTTTAATTTAACATATACTGTGAATTGTTCTTCAGTGTTTCCATTTTGTTTTTAACTTTGTCCCTTTTATTAAACGTCTCTAATTGAGATAGTTATCATTTACTGAGACACTTCAAAATGCTCTATACCCCCAACTTCTCTTCATTCTTTTCGCAGTCTTGGGAGGTAGATATCATTATTGGCTTTGTTTCATGGAGTAGGTACAGAGAGGTTAAGTTACTTGTTCAAGATTGCATAGCTAACTAACACAAAATTGTTCATTATTGTTCACAAGCTAAGAGGAATCATTGTTCACATTTGCCTACGCAGGAGCCTCTTAAAAACACTTACCTTAAATGAATGACTCTAATGGAAATAATTCAGGTGGTACTTGAAAAAAATGTATAGTGTACATGGAACCTTTGAGAAAATATCCTATTATGATGGCAACTGCTTGTTTCACTTTTATCCTGGAAACATACAAAATTTATCTCTTTCTCTTCCCCAGTCCCTTGATTTACCAATATATTAACAGAAAAGAATGTTTCTTACTTCAGATATTTAATAACAAATAAAAATACTCAGATTTGAAACATCAGTTTATGCTACTCATTAAGTTATTTGTAAAAGTGAAATAGATATGCATATGCAAGATGAAAGGGAAAAATTACTGAATTAAGGATTATGTATATTTCTGTTACCTGTTCTCACTTTCTATATCTCTTAAAGATCGTTTTCCTTATTTCTCACTCTAAATGCCACAACTCTAGAATCTGTAGGATGATGTGATGATCTTCATATCAGTATCTCATCTTCTCTTGGGCTGCATACTCTTATGGCTATAGAATCTCCAAATTAATATATCCAAATAGATTCCCGCCCTTCCTAACCATTCCCTCTTCTATTCCATTTTCACCTCTCTTCTCTGTCCTTGTCTTTTATCATCTTTCACCTTTGTTCTCCCTGTTGACTTCCTGCTTGTAGACACTCAGACCACCAGCCATCATTAATCACACTAACTACAAATTACCTGTCCAAACACCAAATACCATCATGTCACTCATCATCTCAGAACCAAGTCCAAACTCCTTAGCAATGAATATAGTTATTCTAGCTTGTCTTTTCTTAATTCTTTCATACTTATCAAAATTACACCCAAAGTATACTACCAGTTTGGTTGCATTGGATTAGTACATCTTTTAAAGTCATATAGTAGTGTGTGTGTGTGTGTGTGTGTGTGTGTGTGTGTGTATTTTTTTTTTTCCTTTTCATGAAGACTTCACAAATACTTGGTTGTAGAATACCTGATACAGATACCTTATTTACTCTTTTTTGTGTTTGGAACCATAGGTTTTTATGAAAACTAGTTTCTTTTGAAATGTGGAACATGTTTATAAAAGAATTTAAAGTGAAAAAGGAAGAGTATATACAAAATAAGAATGGAAAGAGGGAGATTCATGAAATGTATTAGATTACAGGACATACTTTATTCAGCACACCTACAGTCTTTTGAAAACAACTGCAACTGCAAGTTCTAGTTCAAAATGAAAAATTGAGCAAAATTAGCTGTCCACATTTCCTAAAACCATGATATAGTGTTTAATAAAAAAAACCAAAAACAAAAGATGAAAAAAAAACATATAAACTTCTTCAGGGTTCTTCCTTCCCCCAACATGACAGCAGCAGAGTGCAAGGTACTTCTGTGTGGCTCCATGAGCTGTTCTGAACCAGCAGGCAGGTTCTGGATAAGTACAAGTGGCATTTAAATCCACCAGCATCCAGATGGTCCAAGATAAGGTAGTCAGAGGTCTGAATCTCCTTGACACCAGTTTACAAAGAGATGCATAATGACCCAATGACGATTACAGTTTATGCTAATAGTATATTTGAAATGTATAAAAAAATCTAGGCTTTTTAAGGCTGTCAGTAGAAAACATTTTATGATATGAATAACTGTGCCTCCTTTTACTTATGCTTTCAAGATTTTTGTATAGGCTCCTGTGTACGTGCACACATATATATCGTTGTTTATTGGTGGCTTATAAGAATTCCCCACACAAGCATTTATGTTAATAATTCAACTAAATAATTCTCATTTGATGAATCTGAACAAAGATCCCTTGAAGTTGATTTAATATCCAAATTAATTATTATAATTAAAGAAAACATAGATAAGCACATTAATACAGTTGAAAGACAGTAAGAATCTGGAAGGTGATAAAACTTATTGTGGAATTTGTTTAAATTCAGTTTTTTAATCTTTCCTATTAAGATGAAATTCTTAAACTTCCCACATTTCACCATAGCAAAAAGAAAGGGAGAAAAGTGCTTCATGTCTCAAGTTCAAACCTTTGTTTCTTTATTTCATTGTACATTGTCTTTATGTACTGCTGATAGACGTCCTTAGCAGGTTCCTAATCCTCGGTGTCTTGCCTTATACACCATATTAGTACTACATTGTGGGGACACTGAATTTTTATATGCTTGGGGCTGAAACAACTACAATGATAATTTTTCAATACTATTATCTCTCCACTGATAGAGAGGATAATCACATTTATATCCTCTTTCCTTATATGTTCAGTCTGTTCTAGACATGCATTTCTTTTTTCTACATGGCAAAATAATTGACTCCACAGCTGCATAGAGATAATAAAGGTATCTAGGAAAAAAAGGGTCATCCCTAATTCTTAAGGAAGTTGATTTTAGAAGATTTCAAGTTATGTGTTAATGTAGTTTGTTGAAATGATTGTTTATATTCAAGGAAAAGTTCAGATCATTTTAGCAGTATTATACATTAAAATTGATTTTTTTGAGTTTCCCATTATTGTTTATTTATTGCCAACATTTAGAAAAGAGTTTACTGCTTCATATTAAGAGATTATCTTTGGTTTTGTTTTATATTTTAGCCTCTGAACCATCTTTAGCTCTGAACTATCCCTGATCTCAGATGAAAGAAACCACATGAAGGCAGTTTTGTCAATTTAGTGCTGGGATCAGTCCACACCTTTTTATTTATTTTTTTAATATTTATTTAATTTTGAAAGAGAGCATGCACGCAAGAGAGAGCAGGGAGGGGCAGAGAGAGAGAGAGAGGGAGACAGAATCCAAAACTTGCTACAGGCTCTGAGCTGTCAGCACAGAGCCTGATACGGGTTCAGACCCATGAACAGGGAGATCATGACCTGAAGATGCGTAACTGACTGAGCCACATAGGTGACCCAGTCCACACCTTTTTAGAGAGTTGTATCTACCAGTAAGCAAAATCAATACATGAAAATTTTCATGTAATCAAAAGGTTATTTATTCTTTTTGCAGAATTATTTGCACTTTGGAAATTAATTTGTACAATTTCTTTGTGTATCCTGCCACACTATTGCATTTAAGGTATTATTCTATTGCAAACCAGTTTTTTTCATACTTTCTCAGGAAATTATCCACTATAAATCCAACAAGTGGTTTATCTAAAAGTAGATTTTCATTCATTCATTCACACATAAGTGTATTGATTAAACTCCAAGGGTATAATTTTGCAAACTTGATGGGTGCCCTGGTAATTACATTTAATTTGCCACAGACCGCTAAAATTTGATTCTTAACTCTTTTTGACCACACTAAAATTGAGTGTTGTATCATAAAAGAGCACATCAATGGTGTCTTAAAAATTACTTTTGGCATTTTTTGCAGTTGAAACAATGAGAAGAAAGTAATTTGTATCTCTCTGAGGCTCATTTATGGTACCATTCTCTTCATTCAGCTACTTTTTTTTCTTTCTTGTCACTCTTTATGTTGTAATTTATAGTTATCAGTCATCAATTTAATAGATGTTTTTTGTGTTCCAGCTATGCATTATGCATTAATCTGGGGACTGGATTTACAATGATATGCCTGGATTTAAGGAATTACATAGTTGGCACATATGCCAGTAAAAGGTAATTATAATACAGTGTGATAAAAGCAATAATTACAGTATGAGTGGAATGATATGGGAGACAAAAGAGGGATTGAGTAATTACTCTGGCTCGAGTTGTTTCAGTGTGGAAAAGATGATGTTGAATTAGTTTTTTGCATATAAACAACTTATTGTTGTTCTTGCTTTTTATTCATTTTTTCTTTAGGTTTTTCATTGTGGTAAAATGAACATAACAAAACTTTACCATTGTAACAAAAATTTTAACCATTTTTAAGTATACTCTGAAATGGTATTAAATACATCCTAACATTGTGCAACCATCACCATCATCTGTCTTCATAATTCTTTGCAAACTCTATTCCCATTAAACAATAACCTGTCATTCTGCTTCGCCACCTACCATATCTTGGTAACCACCATTCTGCTGTCTGTCTCTGATTTTTGACTACCTGACTACCCTAAGTACCTCACATAAGTGGAATCATATATTTACTTTTTGTGACTGGCGTATTTCACTTAGCATAATGTGCTCAGAATTCATCCCTGTTATAGCATATGTCAGAATTTTCTTCCTTTTTAGGGCTGAAAAATATTCCATTGTGTGTGTATGTATGTGTGTGTGTATACATATCACATTTTGCTTATCCGTTTATCTGTCCATGCACAATTGTATTGCTGCCACATTTTAGCTATTGTGAATAATGCTGCTATGAACATGAGTATACAAATATCTCTTTTTGAGACCTTGTTTTCAAATCTTTTGGATATATATCCAAAAGTGGAATTGCTGGATCATATGGTAATTCTGTTTAATTTTTTGAGGAACACCATGATGTATTCCACAGCATCTGTACCATCCACCAACAATGCAAAAGCGTTCCAATATCTCCATATCCTTGCCAACACTTGTAATTTTCTGGGGTTTTTAATACTACCCATCCTAATGGGTATGAGGCAATATCTCATTGTAGTTTTAATTTGTGTGTGTTTTTTTTTAATGTTTATTTATTCTGAGAGAGAGTGCAAGAGAGTGAGTGGGGCAGTGGGCAGTGAGAGAGGGAGAGAGAATCCCAAGTAGGCTCTGCGATCACTGTAGAGCCTGACTTGGGCTTGATCTCATGACTGTGAGATCATGACCTGAGCCAAAATCAAGAGTAGGACACCTAACCAACTGAGCCATTCAGGCACCCCGATTTGTGTTTAAATTTGATTTTTTGGTTAATTTTCCTTACACCAGTGTTTCTCAGAGTGTGTTCCAAGGTTTAAATGACCAAAATTAACCAGAATGTTTGTTAACAATGTAATTTCTTATGCTTCCAAACTTTTATTCAAGTTATGGTATTATATGAAAATTGTACACTTTTAAACTCTTCAGGTGATTTTTTAGCACAATAAATTTTGCCACAGAATCTAGTGAAAATTATTTTCTCTTTCATCAAGATTACTGTCATCTTTATAATCACATTGTTTATTATCATCATGTCTAAATTGTGTTAATGAGAACATATATTTAGATTTCACTGGTGTATTGCATACCCCAAACAGCATGGTTTTCTTAGAGATTAGTGAGCCACAGATTCTGGGATTGGTGGGTACTTTATAGATGAAAGTAGTCAGCCCCCATTTAATCTTCAGATTTTTCATGCAATATGCTACTAAGTCACCTAGCCTGTGCCATGTCTTTGAACCTACTGGATGGTTCCTCTCTTTGGAATATATTTTAGCCCTCACTCTCTGCATATATTTGCCCATGATTTATATCCAGTCCAAGTGCCTCCTCTGTGAAGCCATCCATGGATGACTTTAGCAAGGCAGAGCTGATGTTTCCTCCTGTTGTATCATCACCGGACAAAGCTTTGCCCTTGTACATACCTATATTGCAAATTTTGTTGCCAAGGCTGCCCTCAACTCCTTGAGGATAAAAACTGTTCTAATTAGCTTTAAATTTTTGCCTAAGACAGTGCCTTATACCTAATATATAAAAATAGGTTCTTTAAAATTCATTTGAAGTGGAATTTTAAGAAATCTTAAAACAGTAAGTTAACCAAGCAGGCGTGATAATTTTGTCCACCCAAAGGGTTAAAGATTAAAAATTACGTAAATCTTCTCAGGTTGAAAAATACTAGAACTTGAATTTTGTGAATAAAACAGAAAAATCTGTAGTGATACAGAAAAGATGATATAACAAAAGTCTATGTAAGAAAAAATGTATTTTTTTCAGAATTCTTTTGCAGTGATAAGTTCTTTTAATAGGTAGAAAATAAGAATATAAAGATATGTTTAATTTTTCCCTTTGGCATTTCATATAGAATTTTAGTTTTCAAATAAAATAAGGATAATTGTTGAAAAATAATCTGAAGATAAGATATTAATACAGGTATCTTGTAGTGTATAGGGTACAATTTCAAAACAAATGCTAAATTTATGGGTTTTTTTTTGTGTGAAAGTTTTTCAATTATATAATACTGATGGAATTTGTTTTTGAGATAACATTTTGGGACCCTTCCTAAGCAGGAAATTAGGAAGAGTAATTACGGAGTACAGTTTTCCTTGGAAAACTATATAGTTGATCTCATCGATGGCTGTTTTCTTTAAAAAACAGTCCAATCCTGGAGCCCACAGAGTCTCCCATAGATGATGCACACTAATTCCGCAAACAAACCAGAACTGCTTTAACATATTTTCCCTCTTGGTCTCTCAGGTAATTAGCTGTAGGTAGAATCAATAGTTGTTTCCCTAATACAGAGTATACCATTGCAGTGATAATGAAGTAATCCTTTTCATTATATATTTACTAAACTACTCTTCCAATTTGGTGCATTAGTTCAAGGACCAGATAATCCAAAAATAATAATCTTCAGTGAGAAACCATATAATCTATAATGCCCATTAAAGAGTGAAAATTTCATACATGGCCATAAATAATAAGGAATACATTTACTGAATATTAACATTCACAATACTAGTTGCATGTTCTAAAGATTTATGACAATCTGATGGCAGGCACATGATTGCAGTAAGCTAACAATTGACCATGTGCTTCAAAATAATGAGCCAAGCCTTTTCCAGAAAGCCTAGAGAAAACAGCGCTTTCCCAGAGAAAATAGGCCTGCCCAAGAGGCTGACAATGAGGAAGTGAAATGCTGGTGATGGCAGTAAGGTAATCTTCACCTGACTCATTATCCAGGTTCGAAAATCACTATGAAAAGTACCATTAAAAAATCAATGCATATTGGCCTTTTACTCAAAAATCTTCCTCCTGAAAAACATCTGAAGGCTTTTCAACTTGACATTATAAAAAGAAAAGGAAAAGAAAGGAATTTTTTTTTTTTTTTGAGTTAAAGAAAGTTCTCATAGGTGCCTTTATGTGAAAATTTAGGACTGCTTTGGGCCATCCCAGAAATGTTTGCATTTCAGAATATAAACTTTACCCTCAGAAGTGCTGATATACTCTTCTTTATTTTTTCCTTTGCTCACCCTCAATAGTCCTGAACTTACACCTAGTACATGGGGCTTCTGGGGATGCTCCCAGTTTTTCTCCTCTGAGTATGATATATAGAAAAAAGAGAAAATAAAATTACTCAAATTTTGCCAATGTATTGAAAGGTTATGGGCTAAAATGATCTGTCAGACCATTCTTTAGACTTCAAAGGTCAAATTGAGAGGTTAGCAATTCTAAAGTTTTACTTCATTATTTTTTTTCTGGCAAAGTGCTGGAAAATTTTGTTCCCTGGGGTTAATCCTCTGTCAGAGAACACAGCCAACCCCCTTTAATTGGCCAGAGTTGTACTGAATGTTCTTCCTTCATAGCCAGCAAGTGAGTGGTGGATGATTGCCAGTTTTGATCTATTAAACATTTTGATTGTCCTCCCGTCAGTTGTCTGCCTAAGATTGTGCAGCCATTCTATGCACTCAGAAGTGACTTTTTTTGACAGATGGACAGGCAGAGGCTGAAGGTAGCCTGACAGCACCTGTGATTCTATTGTGTGTCAGAATCAGCCTGCAGATTGGCACCAGGTGAAGGCAAATGTGGGCAACAACTCAACCGCTAGAGTGTCCTGATATCACTCTGCTTTGGTTCATTTGTTGTTTCATTTCGCTGGCTTTGGTTGTTTCTAATTTTGACCTTCTGTGACTGGAGTGCAGAGAGGAGCTCTGTCTTTGGGGTCCTAAAATCTTAAAGGAACTGAACTCTGTGGGACGGTGGGAAGCCAGCCACATAGGCATTCAGGAGATATGTGTAAATCAGTTTACACAGTGTTTGGGTCCATCAGAGAGTTTTTTACTTACTTAAATTACCTTATGAAACTTAAAACAGCCACTGACTGCTAACCAAACATACCATGCTTGTAATAAGTATAACATTTATTTTTAAGATTATCATAAATAAAATAATTTTAAGAAAGGACTAGATGTAATCTGTTGGTTCTCATGCTGGGTAAAGGAATCTGGATGTTTGGAGTTAGGCACAATGCAGATAGGCTCTGCTCCCACATCTGTGCCTGTCCCCTCTGCTCACCAGTCGCTTCCCAGAAAGAACTTCATTATAAATTCAGGCATTGTGTAAATTTCTGTCGTGTTTTGAGATCTGAAGAGAACACAGCCTCACCTACACGGGCTGGAAGTTGCAAGGAGAAGCACAGCAGGAGCACAGGGTCCTCTGTCTCTCAGTGTCCTGCAGGAAAGCATGCTTGCCCTGCAGAAGAGCTAGCTGGACATACTGTGCTTCAGTATAGTTTTCACAGGATGTGGTAGTGAATCCACCTGTTACTCTGTCCAGGTCTCCTCATACATGCCTTCCAAGTTAGTGCTCCCCATCTCCAGCTTCAAAGTGCTTTTGCTTCTGATGGCCCAAACCTGAGGCCTGTTTTTATCACAGCCCTCTGGCTACCAGAGTGGTTTTGCCAGAAGCACAAGGAGCAAACAAAGCACAACTGTCAGGTTGTAATTTCCCACTGCTCAACCAGGCCACCCTTAGCTAATGAACAACTATGAAAGTGTTCACACCCACGTCTTTTGTCTTTGTGCAGGGCACATGTGAGGAGTCTCGTAGACTCCCTGTTCCCTTGTGGGACCCCGATGAACCTACTATTCTCCAGTCTTTGTCTGGAATCACATCCTGGCTCATCTT
Source organism: Panthera uncia (assembly GCF_023721935.1). Classification (NCBI taxonomy): domain Eukaryota; kingdom Metazoa; phylum Chordata; class Mammalia; order Carnivora; family Felidae; genus Panthera; species Panthera uncia. The sequence goes on from NC_064816.1 coordinate 123,697,693, forward strand.
CATCTTCCACACCTAGTTTCCCTCCTTTATGTGCTTCTCCAGGAGGACTTCTTTAGTAAATCCTTAATGCACGTCAGGATCTGATTCTAGACAACTTGACCAAAAATCTGGGTCACATATGAAAGCTGCCTTATTACACTTAACACATTTGTTTGATCAGTAGTCTATCTGGATTTGGTGTTAGTCATTTTCAGTTGTGAGATAGGAGCTGTTGGAGACTTGGGGAATGCATGAGAGGTTAGGTAGATGCATTAATTATGTTACTGGAACAAATTACTCCAAAGTTTGATAGTTTACATAATACACATTTATGATCTCACAGTTTCTTTGTGCCAGGAATTCTGACACAACTAAGCTGGGGCTTCTTCAGTATCTCTCATCTGTAATTAAGGTATTTGCCGGGTTGTAATTATCTCAGGATTTAACTAGGGTGGATCCACTTCCAAGTTCACTCTGTGGTTGTTGACAGGATTTAGTCCATTGCGGGTTGATGGATTTATTTTCTTGCTAGCTGTTCTTGAGCCCTCAGCTCCTTGCCACAAGAGCCTCTTCATCATGGCAGCTTGCTTCAGCAAAGTGGAAAAGAAAACAAAACAAAACAGAAGGCAAGGGAGAATAAGAGAGACTTTGAGCAAGGGAGAGAGAGCACACTAGAAAGGGTGGAGTCACAGTCTTTTGTAACCTAATCATGGAAGTGATATTTCATTAGTTCTGTCACTCTCTTGGTTAGAAGCAAGTCCCTGTGTGTAGCCCACACTTAGAGGAAGGAGACTGCACAAGGGCATGCTTATAGGAAGTAGGAGTCACCTGTAGCTGCATCCTTCTAGGCAATCTGACAAAGCTATCTGGGGTCATCTTTGCAGATTCTTGCTTGTCACTTCAGTTTCCTCTCATTAAAACTTTATACCTCAGTGATCATATTCACATCTAAATTCTATGGAGTTATTTTATATAAAGAAGAAGCACGTATTTACACATAAATATCCTTCAAATGTCAGCATAAGGGAGAAATACAATGGTTTCATCCTTGGAATACCTCAAAAAAAAAAAATGGTTAAAATTCTGTCATGACAAATCACGCAGGTTAGAAACTCAAAAATCTCTGCTTGCACTCGGTTGGCATTTCTTTTGACACTTTCTGAAATGATGCTTAGATAATTTGCTCCTTTGCTCAATCTGGCTTGACAACTGGAAGGTATTTTATGCTGGTCTTCTATGAAAGGCCGTGTGTCCACTTCAGTGGCTCCAAAATGAATCAGCTCAACTCCCGGATATGAATGATTCATTGGATCTTATCTCCCTCATGCTGGCTGCCTTGGCTCTCAATTTGCTAATATAATGATTTCCTAAATACTGAGTCCAGATGTTCCCTTGGGATAAGCAAGGCAGAGGAATACAGGTATGTGAAAAGACAAAGTTTGTTTTGATTTTTTAATTTCAAATAATTGTGGTTATGGCTTATAGTCATACTGTGCTAAAGCCTTTAATGCAGTAGCACAGACAACCCCTTTTCTCTCCACCTGCATGAATATGTGCATAGATAGATAGATAGAGAGATGCATTTATATCACTGCATTATATAGGTAATAAGTTCTGGTCAGCAGAGCTGCCAAGACAGCCATTATCTTGAAGTTGGTTGGCCTTACACTGTGTAAAATTTCAAAAAAGATTGAGAAGTCCCCGCCTCTATTAGTTAGTAAGAAAACCAACTGGCATTAAATAAAAAGTAGTGATCCTGTGCCGGATCGAGTAGATTTTTTATGCTTGCAAACTCTGGAGTGAGCTGTAACTACTGACAGGGGCCTATGACCTTGTTTTAATATCATGTTTGCATGAAGGTTATCTCTTTGGTTTCCAGAAATTTTTATTCAATGCATAATTGATTTTAAGATGAATCATCATTATATTTAATCATTATTAAAATATGTGTGTGTGTGTGTGTATGTTTGTGTGTGTGTGTGTGTGTGTATGTTTGTGTGTGTTTATTTAAAAACCCTAATAGCTAAGGAAAAGGCTTGCTTTGTGCCAGAATGTTTAAAAAGCTCTAAAATCCCAGGGCACCATCAGCCAGACAGCCACTCAGCTGAACAAAACGACGGAGCTATGCAATTCATATAAATACACACAGATGTGATGCTGGAAACCCATTATTTTTCTTGTGGGATGCTTTCTGTCTCAACAGCAATAAAATTTATACAATTGTTAAATCAAACAGATGTAGCTTACATTGTGTCTAAAGGCCACCAAATCTGGATTCTGTAAGAATTAGATAAGAGAGAAAGCTCTTGTGTCAAAACTGTAAACCCTACACTGGCTTCACAGCCCTTTATGCTACTATGAAGGGATAAATAGATGGTGAAAGTCAGATCTCTATCTACAGTTTAAACTTTCTAAAATGAAATGATGTGTTTGCTGAGCAAGAAACATGTAACTCCTCTTAACCCTGTTAAGAAACTCTCAGGACTATGGGCAGAGACAGAGATTTTGGTAGTTGGGACACTAAGATATTAGGTGAGCTGACCAAAGCCTTTCAAAGACCAGGATTATTTTCTAAAATTTAACAAAATCTGATGCAACAAAATATTTTGATCTCTTTTTAAAAAATAGTATAAATCCGGCATTTAAAATAAAGTTAAGCTTAAAAAGAAATTATCACCCATCATTTCAACACAAAGAAATACATTTTCACTTATAAATACTTGGGTATATACACATACATATATGTATACATTAAATCCTTTGGAAAACCAAAATCAGACCGTACATACTGTTTGTAAACTGCTTAAACTTGAAAATATGTCATGAATACATTTCAGATTATGGTAGAAATTGTTAGTTACCTACAGTCTAGTTACCTAACATTCACTCCTTATTTTTTGCTAAACAGGATTTAGTTTGAAGCAGCAATGTATTTGCAAAATTTAAGAGGCTGGATGGCAATTGGTTCAAGCTGTTTACAATGATCCTATTCCCTAACTTTCTGCTTCTTTAACATGTAGGTTGAACCCATGGTCAGTTCAGACCAATAAGGTTTAAGAGAAGAGAGTTGGGGGGATTCCAGGAAACTTTGGATTTTCTGATTAAATAAGATAGATGCGATTATCTTGGTTCTTTCTCTTCCTCTTCCCCTATCTTTTGACTTGCCCCTAGACATGAGGGCTGATACTGTAGTGGCTTCCTTGGAAGCGTGAGAGAAAGGCAAAGAGGATCATGGTGATAGTATCCCTGAATCTAGACGAACACTGCTAGAGGAATTTAGAATTCCTCTAAATTCCTGTATTTTATTTATTAATAGAAAGATAAACATAAATTATTAAAGCTGCCGTGATTGAGTTTTCTGTATGCTAAATATCTCTTTCTAATATGCGTCAAAGATTTCATTAAACATAGGGTATATACTGCTGATGCTATGATTATAAAATACAGTTTATGTTGTTTGGAACAAGGCATTAAATATTAAATCTTATAGGGAAAACTTTATCCTACTTTCTGTTTTATTTTGATCACTCTGATCATTCTTACAATATAAAAAGAGGGTCATAATATGACTTAAATTTAACTAATTTTACAAATTACCTTTTTTATAAAATGCATTAACAGGTTTATCCAGCTCAAAACTAATACTATTTTCAATATATTTATTTTTTAACATCACTCTTAATTATATTAAGCAATATTGGTTTCTACTTTTCATAAGATATTTAGTGGACTTAGGGAAATATATTAAGAAAATTATTAATTCAGGTGGCATATACATATGGCAAAAATCTTAAATGTGGACTAGCACATGATTAAAATTGGAACACTATGTTCTACTATATCACTTTTAATGGTTGTGTATCATACTCTAAATTGTTATATTCAGGGGTAATATTTAGAGCATTTAACTCCTGGTATGTTGTGGATACCAACCACCAACCATCAACCATCAAATGGCCATAAAGCAAGTAACAGAAATAGATGCCAACGTTAACAACTGGGGCGGTTGGAGTACCAGCTGCCTATCAGTCTCAAAGGCATCAACAGTGCATATAATCAGTTAACCTCTTAGTAAATATTTAAGTTGTGACCTGCCTAAATCTTTGCTAAATTTATTTGACAAATAAATGTTTGAATTGTTTCCTCAGGAAAAAGGATAAGTTAAATTTTGGGGAAATAAACAAATATTTTTAAGATTTTCATATCCTTTTTGCCTAATTATCCCCAGAATGCTTGTACCAATTATATTCTCACAAATACCATAGAAGAGTGGAATGTTTTATTCAATCTATCATGCTTTTTGTACCACTCAAAAAACAGAGATATAATAATAATAATAATAATAATAATATAATTCCAATAAACATACACCTTAAACACACCTACACACATACTTATTTAGGTTTGTTTTTTTTAATACTCCCTATTCATAATACTGTTCATTTTGTTTTATTCATATAATACGTCTTAACAGTCTTCCAATTTAATATAATTGATCTAGCCAATAATTTCAAAATTTTCAGTCTGTTTTAAATTATAAAAATCATATGTGCACTTTCTAACAAATCAAATACTACTGAGATATAGAAATAAAATGGTGATAATGTCACCACCCCTCTCCAAATATAGCTTGCTTGCATTTATCATTATTAGTTTAAGTATTCCATAATTTTCTCCATGTTTAAACACAAGGGTGCCAGCATAAAGGTATGTATATGTAGAGACTTTCATTACTACTCTCTTAGAAAAAATAGGTTTTACAAATGCACAGTGTAATTTTTTTTGTGTCGTGTATCATTTATATCCTTTCATGTCAATAGTAACCTATATAACTCATTTTTAATAGCTGGGCAATATTTCACTATGTTAATATTTTATAGTTAATTCAAACATTACCCTGTTGCCATACATGCATCTTGTTTCAAAATCTTTTACTACAATTTTTTTTTTTTTTTTTTTTTGAGAGAGGGCACAGAGCAAGGGGCAGAGAGAGAGAGAGAGAGAGCGGGAGAGAGAGAAGTAGAACTAACACAAAGTGGGGCTCTTGCTCACCCAATGAGGGACTCATACTCAAAAAAGATGAGCTCATGACCTGAGCTGAAGTCAGATGCTTAACCAAATGAGACACCTAGGCTATGTTTTTTTTTTTTTTTTTAAACCAATGTGTTTTTGTTTGTTTGTTTTTTAAGTTCCAGTAGACATACACTTTTCTACTTGTGTTTGGTTGTTTTTTTCTCTACTATAGAAACCACCCCCACACCATATACAGCTACCAAAATAGGATTATTAAGTTAGGTTGTGTATATTTTTTAACTCAACAGTTGTGATAGAATATGTGAGATCACATTTCCCCACAAAATGTTCCAGTATACACATTTCCCCATTTAATACTGGATTTCATTAATCTCTTAACATTTTGCTAATCTGGTATGTTAAAAATGGCATTTTGCTGTGATTTATCTACCATGAGATTGAGAATACTACTTTAAAAAGTTTTATTTATTTGTTTTAAGAGAGAGTGAATGTGAGTGAAGGAGAGAGAGAGAGTCAGAGAGAGAGGGAGGCAATCTGAAGCAGGCTCTGTGCTGACAGCAGCAAGCCCAATGTGGAGCTTGAACTCACAAACTGTGAGGTCATGACCTGAGCTGAAGTCAGATGTGCAACCTACTGAGCACACAGATGCCCCACTAACTTTTTTTTTTTTTTTAAGTTTATTTATTTTGAGAGAGAGAGAATCCCAAGCAGGTTCCACACTGTCAGTGCAGAGCGTGATGTGGGGCTGGAACTCAGAAACCATGAGATCATGACTTGAGCTGAAACCAAGAGTCGGATGTTTACCCAGTGGAACCACCCAAGCACCTGCTACCTTTTTTTTTTTTTTTTTAATAAATTTCAGTTCTCTTGTGAAGTTTTATCCTGGTTTTTAATTTATAGAGCTTTTTATAAGTATGTATGTCTGAGGAATATTAACTTTTGTTTGCAGTAAATGCTTGCAATTATTTCCTAGCCTATTGTCTTTTAGCTTTTCTCAGTGTATATTTTCATTTTTATCTGCCAACATTTTTCATGCAGTAAAATAGGGATATTTTTCATGTGGATCCTTAAACAATAGAGATTTTATTTTTATGTAAAATGTGTTAAGTATTTAACTGTATTTTCTTTAAATTGCATAGCTAATTATTCTATCTCCATTTATTAAGCAAATTATCATTTTCTGACTTAAAATAACACCTTGTCAGTGGTGTGCTGCAGACACCAGTTATTTAATTTTCAGAGGTTTTACATGTTGATTATCATGACATTGGTACCTTAAAATTGACCATGATAGGAGTATTCTTGTATTCTTTTCACTGATATCCTTTGACCCATCTCAATATTTTCATTCATTCATTCAGACTCAATACTTTGATTCATTTATTCAGTTTGCATAATGATATACAAATAATATACTTTTTATTTACAGTACATTTTCTCAGAATCTGGTATGATAAGATTCTTTTCTTCTTTTGTAAATATCTGCTGTCATTTTTCTCAAATATTTACAATGTATTTGAAAATAATTTTGACATGTTGTCACTCTCAAATTGTCCAAAAGAAGAAAATTATTATTGTGATCAAAAGTGTGTTAAATCAATATATTCATTTGGTAATAATAGATCTTTTCATTTTATTAAATTCTTTTGCTCAGATTTTTTTTTCTCTTTATTTAGGGTATTGGCATTTTAAAGAAACATTTTTTATATCTTTAGGCTCACTGTAATAGGTCTATTTTGTTAAATGCTTTAAATTGTGAAACAGAAAAGAGTCCATTCCTATTTTGAAAGCGCAAAATGGGTGAAAGCCTTGAGGAAATAAGTCTCCCTTTTTTTAAATTTTATTTTTTTTTAATTTACATCCAAATTAGTTAGCATATAGTGCAATAATGATTCCAGGAGTAGATTCCTTAATGCCCTTTACCCATTTAGTCCATCCCCCCTCCCACAACACCTCCAGCAACCCTCAGTTTGTTCTCCATATTTATGAGTCTCTGTTTTGTCCCACTCCCTGTTTTTATATTATTTTTGTTTCCCTTCCCTTATGTTCATCTGTTTTGTCTCTTAAAGTCCTCATGTGAGTGAAGTCATATGATTTTTGTCTTTCTCTAACTAATTTCACTTAGCATAATACCCTCCAGTTCCATCCACGTTGTTGCACATGGCAAGATTTCATTCTTTTTGATTGCTGAGTAATACTCCATTGTATATGTATACCACATCTTCTTTGTCCATTCATCCATCAGTGGACATTTGGGCTCTTTCGATACTTTGGTTATTGTTGTTAGTGCTGCTGTAAACATGGGGGTGCATGTGTCCCTTTGAAACAGCACATCTGTATCCTGTAGATAAATGCCTAGTAGTACAACAGCTGGGTCGTAAGGTAGTTCTATTTTTAGTTTTTTGAGGAACCTCCATACTGCTTTCCAGAGTGGCTGCACCAGCTTGCATTGCCACCAACAATGCAAAAGAGATCCTCTTTGTCTGCATCCTTACCAACATCTCTTGTTGCCTGACTTAATGTTACTCATTCTGACAGGTGTGAGGTGGTATCTCATTGTGGTTTTGATTTGTATTTCCCTGATGATGAGTGATGTTGAGCATTTTTTCATGTGTTGGTTGGCCATCTCAATGTCTTCCTTGGAGAAGTGTCTATTCATGGCTTTTGCCCATTTCTTCACTGGATTATTTGTGTTTTGGGTGTTGAGTTTGATAAGTTCTTTGTAGATTTTGGATACTAACCCTTTATCTGATATGTCGTTTGCAAATATCTTCTCCCATTCTGTTCGTTGCCTTAAAAGGCAGTTTTGCTGATTGTTTCCTTGGCTGCGCAGAAGCTTTTTATTTTGATGAGGTCCCAGTAGTTCATTTTTGCTTTTGTTTCCCTTGCTTCTGGAGATGTGTTGAGTAAGAAGTTGCTGCGGCCAAGATCAAAGAGATTTTTGCTTGCTTTCTCCTCGAGGATTTTGATGGCTTCCCATTTTACACTTAGGTCTTTCATCCATTTTGAGTTTATTTTTGTGCATGGTGTAAGAAAGTGGTCCAGGTTCATTCTTCTGCATGTCACTGTCCAGTTTTCCCAGCACCACTTGCTGAAGAGACTGTCTTTATTCAATGGATATTCTTCCCTGCTTTGTGAAAGATGAGTTGGGCATATGTTTGTGGGTCCATTTCTGGGTTCTCTATTCTGTTCCACTGATCTGAGTGTCTGTTCTTGTGCCACTACCATACTGTCTTCATGATTACAGCTTTGTAGTATAGTAGCTTGAAGTCTGGAATTGTGATGCCTCCTGCTTTGGTTTTCTTTTTCAAGATTGCTTTGGCTATTCAGGGCCTTTTCTGGTTCCATGAAAATTTTAGGGTTATTTGTTCTAGCTCTGTGAAGAATGCTGCTGTTTGATCCCCTTTGATAGGGATTGAATTGAATATGTAGATTGCTTTGGGTAGTATCGACATTTTAACAATATTTGTTCTTCCTATCCAGGAGCATAGAATCTTTTTCCATTTCTTTGTATCTTCTTCAATTTCTTTCATAAGCTTTCTATAATTTCCAGTGTATAGATTTTTCACCTCTTTGGTTAGATTTATTCCTAGGTATTTTATGTTTTTTTGTGCAATGGTAAATGGGATCGATTCCTTGATTTCTCTTACTGCCGCTTCATTGTTGGTGTATAGGAATGCAACCGATTTCTGTGTGTTGATTTTATGTCCTGCAACTTTGCTGAATTCATGAATCAATTCTAGCCATTTTTTGGTGGAATCTTTTGAGTTTTCCACATAGAGTATCATGTCATCTGCGAAGAGTGAAAGTTTGACCTCCTCCTGGCCGATTTGGATGCCTTTTATTTCTTTCTGTTGTCTGATTGCAGAGGCTAGGACTTGTAATACTATGTTGAATAACAGTGGCGAGATTGGACATCCCTGTCTTGTTCCTGACCTTAGGGGAAAACTCTCAATTTTTCCCATTGAGGATGATGTTAGCATTGGGTCCTTCATATATGGATTTTATGATCTTGAGGTATGCTCCTTCTATCCCTACTTTCTTGAGGGTTTTTATCAAGAAAGGATGCTGTATTTTGTCAAATGCTGTCTCTGCATCTATTGAGAGGATCATATGGTTCTTGTCCTTTCTTTTATTGATGTGATGAATCACATTAATTGTTTTGCATATATTGAACCAGCCCTGCATCCCAGGTATAAATCCCACTTGGTCGTGGTGAATAATTTTTTTAATGTATTGTTGGATCCGGTTGGCTAATATCTTGTTGAGGATTTTTGCATCTGTGTTCATCAGGGAAATTAGTCTATATTTCTCCTTTTTAGTGGTGTCTCTGGTTTTGGAATCAAGGTAATGCTGGGTTCATAGAAAGAGTTTGGAAGTTTTCCTTCCATTTCTATTTTTTGGAACAGCTTCAAGAGAATAGGTGTTAACTCTTCTTAAATGTTTGGTAGAATTCACCTGGAAAGCCATCTGGCCCTGGACTCTTGTTTTTTGGCATATTTTTGATGACTAATTCTGTTTCCTTACTGGTTATAGTTCAAATTTTCTATTTCTTCCTGTTTCAGTTTTGGTAGTGTATATGTTTCTAGGAATTTGTCCCTTTCTTCCAGATTACCCATTTTATTGGCATATAATTGCTCATAATATTCTCTTATTATAGTGTATAGTGTTTATTTTTGCTGTGTTGGTTGTGATCTCTCTTCTTTCATTCTTGATTTTATTTATTTGGGTCCTTTCCTTTTTCTTTTTGATCAAACTGCGTAGGGGTTTACCAATTTTGTTAATTCTTTCACAGAACCAGCTTCTGGTTTCATTGTTCTACTGTTTTTTTGGTTTTGATAGCATTTATTTCTGCTCTGATCTTTATTATTTCCTGTCTTCTGGTGGTTTTGGGTTTTATTTGCCATTCTTTTTCCAACTCAAGGCGTAAGGTTAGGTTGTGTATCTGAGATCTTTCTTCATTCTTTAGGAAGGCCTGGATTGCTGTATACTTTCCTCTTATGACTGCCTTTGCTGCATCCCAGAGGTTTTGGGTTGTGGTGTTATCATTTTCATTGACTTCCATATACTTTTTAATTTCCTCTTTGCTTGGTTAGCCCATTCATTCTTTAGTAGGATGTTCTTCAGTTTCCAAGTATTTGTTACCTTTTCGAATTTTTTCTTGTGGTTGATTTCGAGTTTCATAGAGTTGTGGTCTGAAAATATGCACGGTATGATCTCGATCTTTTTGTACTTACTTAGGGCTGATTTGTGTCCCAGTATATGGTCTATTCTGAAGAATGTTCCATGTGCACTGGAGAAGAATGTATATTCTGCTTTAGGATGAAATGTTCTGAATATATCTGTTAAGTTCATTTGGTCCAGTGTGTCATTCAAAGCCATTGTTTCCTTGTTGATTTTTTGATTAGATGATCTGTCCATTACTATGAGTGGAAGTGTTGAAGTCTCCTACCATTATGGTATTACTATTGATGAGTTAGTTTATGTTTGTGATTAATTGATTTATATATTTGGGTGTTTCCACATTTGGCGCATAAATGTTTACAATTGTTAGGTCTTCTTGGTGGATAGACTCCTTGATTATGATATAATGCCCTTCTGCATCTCTTGATACAGTCTTTATTTTAAAGTCTAGATTGTCTGATACAAGTATGGCTACTCTGGCTTTCTTTTGTTGACCATTAGCATGATAGATGGTTCTCCATCCCCTTATTTTTAAATTTTTTTTTTCCAACGTTTTTTATTTATTTTTGGGACAGAGAGAGACAGAGCATGAACGGGGGAGGGGCAGAGAGAGAGAGGGAGACACAGAATCGGAAACAGGCTCCAGGTTCTGAGCCATCAGCCCAGAGCCCGACGCGGGGCTTGAACTCACGGACCGCGAGATCGTGACCTGGCTGAAGTCGGACGCTTAACCGACTGCGCCACCCAGGCGCCCTCCATCCCCTTATTTTTAATCTGAAGGTGTCTTTAGGTCTAAAGTGGGTCTCTTGTAGACAGCATATAGATGGATCTTGTTTTCTTATCCTTTCTGTTACCCTATGTCTTTTGATCGGAGCATGGAGTCCATTGATGTTTAGAGTATGTACTGAAAGATATGAATTTATTGCCATTATGATGCTTGTAGAGTTGGAGTTTCTGGTGGTGTTCTCTGGTCCTTTCTAATCTTTGTTTATTTTGGTATTTATATATATATATATATGTGTATATATATGTGTATATACACATATATATACACATATATATACACATGTACACACACACACACACATATATGTATATATATATTTTTTTTTTCATCTTTTCTCCCCTCAGAAAGTCCCCCTTAAAATTTCTTGCAGGGCTGGTTTAGTGGTCAAAAACTCCTTTAATTTTTTTCTGGGAAACTTTTGATCTCTTCTTCTATTTTGAATGACAGTCTTGCTGGATAAAGAATTCTTGGCTGCATATTTTTCTGATTAAGCACACTGAATATAGCCTGCCACTCCTTTCTGGCCTGCCAAGTTTCTGTGGATAGGTCTGATGCAAACCTGATCTGTTTTCCCTTGTAGGTTAGGGACTTTTTTTCCCCTTGCTGCTTTCATGATTCTCTCCTTGCCTGAGTATTTTGTGAATTTGACTATGATATGCCTTGTTGATGGTAAGTTTTTTTTAATCTAATGGGGGTCCTTTTTGCTTCCTGGATTTTGATGTCTGTGTCTTTCCCCAGGTTAGGAAAGTTTTCTGCTATGATTTGCTCACATAACCCTTCTACCCCTATTTCTCTCTGTTCCTCTTCTGGGACCCCTATGATTCTGATGTTGTTCCTTTTTAATGAGTCACTGATTTCTCTAATTCTTAAATCATGCTCTTTTGCCTTAATCTCCCTCTTTTTTTTCTGCTTCATTATTCTCTATAAATTTGTCCTCTATATCACTGATTCTCTGTTCTGCCTCATCTATCCTTGCCACTGCTGCATCCATCCGTGATTGCAGCTCAATTATAGCATTTTTAATTTCATTCTGGCTATTTTTTACTTCTTTTATCTCTGCAGAAAGGCATTCTAATCTGTGTTCAACTCCAGCTAGTATTCTTATTATTGTGATTCTACATTATGTTTCAGACTTCTTGCTTGTATCTGTGTTGGTTAAATGCCTGGCTGTTGTTTCTTCATGCTCTTTCTTTTGGGGTGAATTCCTTCATTTTGTCATTTTGAAGGGAGAAAAGGAATTAATGAGGTAGAAAAATTGAAATTAACAAAAACTGAATTCAAAAAATAAAAATTAAAAACACATACACAAAAATTGAATAGATGATGCTAGATCCTAGGTGTGTTTTTGTCTGGGTGTTGAAAATGGTTTGACAGAGGAAAAAAGGGGGGGGGGAGAAAAAGAAAAAAAGAAGAAAAAAGAAATCTTTTGAGAATTTGAAAAATGAATACACTGAAGTAGACTAAAATGAGATGGGGTAAAATAGAATTTGAAAAATTATACAGAAAAGTAAAGAATATAGTAGAAAAAAATTAAAAATATTTTAATAAAAATTAAAAATAAATATGAATTTTTTCTCTAAGAGAAAAGAAACGAAAAATAAAGATGAAAAAATTGTTTGAAAATTTGAAAAAGTGAATACACTGTAATAGACTAAAATAAAATGATGGAAGTAAAATAGAAATTGAAAAAATTTACATAAAAGCAAAATTATAGTAATAAAAATTAATATTTTTAATAAAAATTGAAAATAAAAATGAATTTTTTCTCTTTCTGTAGTCAAGAAAAAGAATTGTAAAAGAGAAAAAGAAAACAAGAAAATTGAATAGATGAACCTGCTAACAGATTGAAGTAGGACTGAAATTGCTTCATTTTCCCCTAGAAGTCTGTCTTTGTAGCTCTTTATAGTCCATAAACTACGCCAGCGGTGAGACTTATGTTCTTGAAGAGCCAACTTGGCCCAGTTGGGCGGGGCTCAGTGTAACAGCTCCACTCTCCACTAGATGGTGCTGCTAGCCTACTGGGGTGGATTGTTGGGGGGCTCGTAGGTGCCTATGTGCATGTGAGGGAGTAATGAAAACTGCACCACCCAGCTACCCAGTCTGTTCTCCCGGATCAGCAATTGTGCACCTGTCCTCTGTCTTCAACTCTCATCCATTCCCTGCTTTTTCACTTTGCGTGACCAGGCCCCATGCAGTACCTCTCTCCTGAGTTTTGTCTCAGATGCGGCTGCCTTCCCTGGCCCCTTTCTTCTGAACAACTACGGCTTTGACCCGTTCTGCCCCTTCCGCCCCTTCCGCCCCTCTGTGGGAGGGTCTCACTGAGCAATGGCTGAATGAGCAATGGCCGATTGTCGTCTGCACCCGGGAACGCTTGCTGGGACCTGCTGCTGCCAGTGCCCTGAGACTGCAGCCAGGTGCCAGCCGCCCCAGAAAAAGTTTGCGAGACAGTGTAGCAGCAGCATTTCAGGGATTATGGAAAATCACAACCCACATCTGGCACCAGGCTTCACCCTTAACGACCTTGTTCAGCACCAGCAAATGTGGCCGTTTTCTGGGGTCTGCTGGGACCAGGTGGCTTCAATAGTCTCTACCAAATGTCCTTCCAGCAGTGGAACCACTTTTCCTCATGTGGCCCGAGAACCTCCCAGACCCCACTCTGTTCCTGGGGATTCACCTTTCCCACCAGAGTACCACCAGCTATCGAGCTACAGAGTTGCAGCCTTTGTGCTCCCCTTGTTTATAGTCTTAATGGAATTTAAACCCTCTCCTTTCTCCTTTCTCCCTTTTTAGTTTAGTCCCTGTGGCTGTTTCCAATTGTCCACTTTCTCTCCAGCTGCTTTTGGGAAAGGGTGCTTTTTTCATATTCTCCCCCCAGCCCCAGTCTCTGTCTTCTTTTTGCCCGCAAAAGTGGTTCCCTACCTTTCGTGGCTTCTCGCTCCCCATATTCACCTCTCTGTGCCGTGTACCTGCTGAATTCTGTGGTTCAGGTTGTGCAGATTATTGTGTGAATCCTCCAATCAGTTTTCTAGGTGTGTAGGATGGTTTAGTGTGGTCTGGCTGTATTTCATGGACGTGAGCCACACAAAAAACTTCCATGCTGTTCCACCATCTTGGCTCCTCCCATAAGTCTCCTTTTTTATGAGATAGTTCTCTAATGTAATAAATTCGTTGGAAGACAGTTGTGAAGTAGATTATCTGCTACCTGTCTGCCTACCTGTTTATTTAAATTCTGTCATTAATATGGCAAATACTGGGCACCTAGGTGGCTCAGTTGGTTAAGCATCCGACTTTGACTCAGGTCACAATGTTGTGGTCTGTGAGTTCGAGCCCCGTGTCGGGCTCTGGGCTGATGGCTTGGAGCCTGGAGCCTGCTTCTGATTCTGTGTCTCCCTCTCTCTCTGCCCCTCCGCCATTCATGCGCGCGCGCGCTCTCTCTCTCTCTCTCTCTCTCTCAAAAATAAACGTTAAAAATAAAATAAAAAAAAATATGGCAAATACTTGAACAAAATAATTGCCAATCTGGTACTTTTAAAGAAAGTGTGATGGTCTAAGCTGTTAGCCCTTATGGTAGGTCTCAGACATCCAGCTGACCCTTTGTTTCCTAGTTAACACAATGACTCTGTGCTATCAATAACATGAGACCGAAAACATCAGAGTTTTTCATTTCCGTTCGTTACAGTGTATGCAGGCAAGAGAAACTGATTTGGAGGAAATGGGGGGCATTTTTCTCATGCTTTTTAAAAGCTGCAAGGACAGAATTATACCTCTGATTTGTCCTTGAGAAATAAAGCTTAAATCTCTGTGCCTCAGTTTGCCATGAATATATAATGAAAATGACATAGAAATCCTAAAGGAAGGATAAAAGTGTGTGGGGAAAATGCATTTGACCTCTTTGGCACTAACTTTTTGATAAAATATTGTAGTGAGAGAGAAACTGGAAGTTTGGTATAAATTTGAATCATTAAAATTTAAGGAGAGGAAAGAAAGAAATATGGGAAGTACCTGTAGCTATATGCATAATGAGTGAAAGTAAACCCTTTGTTCTTTATTTGGCAGATAATGCAAGTGCTAATAAAACCAGAATAGCTGGTGGTGGGCTTTATTTTCACAGATGGGGCTTGGTTATCTAGATTTAGTCATTTTCATTTGATGTCCACTGGAAATCAGGAGAAAAGAGCACAACTGACTGACAACTGAAAATAGTGGACACAAATAGTAGGTTTTAGTTGATAATAAAACATTTTTGAGAGCCTTTCCAAGTTTTTTGCTTGTTTTTAATAAAGATTTAATTTGTGTGTGTGTGTCTACCTTACAAAATTGAAATAAAACCTTTTGTTAATCTTAGCCTTAGAGTCTTTTTTTTTTTTTTTTTTTTTTTTAAGCCTTAGAGTCTTTTGAACTTAGTATTAGATTAATATTACATTGTAAACTTGCCTAAGGGATATTGGGGTCAGGTCTTGGTGAGGCCTAGCCCTGGGGGGCTGAATTCTTATACCTAATGAATATGCAACACCAATTAGTCCATATTTCCTAGCATATTACCTCATAACGTGGGCAAATTTATGAAGGTATATGTGCCTTTGTTGTAGAGAATTAATAGCTGTTTCTTTCATAAGAAACCAATGAGATTGTTATTATTTCTCTTATTTGTAATAGTAGTAACAGCAATATTAGTAGAAATAGCAAATTATATATTTCTATAATCTTATCTAAAGAATATGCTGTTTTGCTTATTCAAAAATACTTTTTAAAAAATTTTTAAATTTTATTTAAATCCAAGTTAGTTAACATAGAGTGTAATAATGATTTCAAGAGTAGAATCATCACTTACATATAATACCCAGTAGTCATCCCAACAAGTACCCTCCTTAATGGCCATCATCCATTTAGCCCCCCTGCATCCAACACCCCTCCACCAACCCTCAGTTTGTTCTCTGTATTTAAGAGTCAGAAATTCTTAACTGGCTTCTAAGGAAGACCAGGCTGATGGTCTACAGGAATCTATGCCCAGAAGTTAAATTCTGTCATGAACTGACATATCTTTCAGGGCCAGACTGGGGGCTCTTTTGACCTATAAATATAGACTCTGCTGAGAGTACAGAGGGTCCCAATTTCTATCAGTTTTGCAGAATGTAGACACCCTTTTCTAAGCAGAGAGAGAGTACCAAGTAGACCGTAAGTATGGGTTCTTTAGAGCCTAACTGGCTCGGTTCAAATCCAGATGCCACACTACCTTCTCTGGCTTCCCACTCTGCTTCTTCGCTGACATGATCTCCTACCTCTCCCTGAGGCTCACTGCAGGTCAGCAATGCTGACCTTCTCTTGATACCTTTAATGTGCCAAGCCAATCTAATGAACTCCCATCCCAGGAACTTTGAACTTGCTATTTAATTTCCTGGAATGTTCTTTCCCTAGATATTCTTAGGACTCATGTTGTTGAGGTCTCTGTAGATGGCACCTTCTCTGGGAGGCTTTGTCTGAGCACCCTGGGTAAATATTACTCCATAATTTTCTGCCTTCTTACCCTTCACCTATTTTTGTCACTTTATTAGAAAAGAAATAAATGATGAAGAGAGTTTTTAATTACCTGGATCTTAGTATCTATTTTAATAATTACTGTTTAATAAATATTTGTTGAATGAGTCTAACAATATTCCATTCCCTTCTCCACACCCTCATCTTCCGGACTGAGACTGGAAAAACGAAGCTGAGAAAATGTAGCTTGTTTGAGTTGCCGATTACACAACTCCATAATCCTATATCTGTTCTTAGTTTACAAGTCCTGGTATCACTTGGCATTTTTGATAGTCCCTTCATGGTTAAAAACTTATTTCCTTGGTTGATTTCTATTGACACTATTTCTTTGATGACAAATATATACCCAGTCTATTTTATCAGTTTCTTTTCTTATATCTACCCTCCAAATGTTAGTATTCCACAGAGCTTCATTCTCCATAATGACTATTCTGCTTTTCCTGAAAAATACTGGCCTGAATTTTAAATACCACATTTTGCTAATAGTGCCTAGTCTTGTCTTTATTTTCAGATATTCCATACAACTTTCCTGGATATCATTTCTACCTAGATGTTACACAAGCTGCTCAAATTCATTTGGCTTTATCTGAGATAGTTATACTCCCCACCAATCTGCTCTTTTTCAGGTGTTCTCTAACTCTTTAGGAAATGAAGACTCACATCCATCAAGTCTCTCTAGCCAGAAACCTGAAGGACAGGATACATCACTTATCTTTAAAAAAGAGCAGAGGGAGAATGGAGAGAAGAAGAGAGAGACAGAGAAAAAAAAATGAAAGAAAAAACACATGCAAAGAAAGGATAAACACACAGGGAATATAAACATAATAATGAAATGACCATCTGTATATTTATAACCCATGCAGAGGTATAGAATATTAACCTTATTCAGAAGCTTACCCAGAGGTAACCATTCTACTGAATATGTAAATCATTCTTTTGCTTTGGGTTGTAATCAACACCTGTCTACATCTCCCAAAGAGGAAATTACTCACTTTGTCTATGCTAATGTATAGAAATGTAGTCATACAACTATATACTCTTCACTGGCTTTATTTTTCCTTTAGATATTATGTTTTGTTTGTTTATTTTGAGCAAGAGAGAACATGAGCAGGGGAGGGACAGAGAGAGGAGAGAGAGAGAATCCCAAGCATCCTTCTTCCTGCTGTAACTCAGAGCCTCAAGCAGGGCTCGAACTCACAAACTGTGAGATCCTGACCTGAACCAAAGTCAAGAGTTGGACACTTAACCAACTGAGTCACTACCCATGGCACTCCTCTGTATTACATTTCTCAGACCCACACATATAAATACATATAGCTGTGGTTAATTCAATTTCACTGTTGTTTAATATACCATGGCAAGAATACACAATAACTTATCACTTATATTCATAATGGATATTTGAGTCATCCCCCATTTCTTTGTTTGTTCTGCTATTAAATGAATGATGTTGTTGGGGCACTTGGTTGGCTCAGTCAGTTAAGCGTCCGACTTTGGCTCAGGTTCTGATCTCGTGGTTTGTGAGTTTGAGCCCCATGTCGGACTCTATGCTGACAGCTCAGTGCGTGCAGTGTGCTTCTGCTTTTGTCTCCCTATCTCTCTGCTCCTCTCCTGTTTCACACTCTGTCTCTCTCTCTCAAAAATAAACAAAAAAAATGTTGCTTACAAACATTCTGATATGTCACATGATGATGCCCAGTGCAAGATTTTCTTTAATGTGTATGTCTAGTAGCAGAATTGCTGGCCTACAGAACACACACATACTCAGCTTTGTTATGAATTGCCAAAATTATTTCTCAAATGTTTTATCTATATACACTTGAACCTGCACAGGAAGTTGCTGTTGTTTGAATTTCCTGCCAGAAATTGGTAATACCTAATTTTTCAGTTATTACTAACTGAATTTAGTGGATGTGAAATTTGTTGGATTGTCTCACTATGGGTTTAATATGTTTATTTGATTAATTGACTGGAACACAGTTTTATATATTAAAGAATTTTAAACTTGTCTTTTCACTTTCTTTACATGATGTCTCTTGATGAAGAAAAAAATCTTAATTTAAGGTAACTAAACTTATATTCCTTTCTCTTACGGTGAAAGATATTTGGCTCATATGCAGTTTGTTGGCAGTTATGAATAAAGCTGTTACAATTTCTGTGTACAGGCTTTTGTATGAACATAAGTTTTCTGTGGAACGCATACTCAGCAGTGGGATTGCTGGGTTATACATTAAGTACATGTTTAACTTTGTAAGGAGCTGTTGAACGGTTTTCTAGAGTGACTACTCCAGTTTACATTGCTACCATCAATGTATGAGTGCTTCAGTCACTGCATATCCTTTCTAGCACTTGGAATGGTCTTTGTTGTTTTGTGAGTGTGTGTTTAGCTATTGTAATAAGTGAGTGGTGACATGTCTGATTTTAATTTTCATTTCCCTAATGATTAATGATGTTGAACATCTTTTCATATACTTGTTTACCATCCATGTATCTTTTTTTTTGGGGGGGGGGGTGAAGTGTGTGCATATCTTTTGCCATTTTTAAAAATTGGCTTTTTTTGTTCTTATTACAGAATTTGGAGAGTTCCTCATGTATTCTGGATACAAGTTCTTTCCTAGACATGTATTTTACAAATACTTTCTCCTAATCCGTAGCTTGTTTTTAATCCTCTTAAAGTATTTTTCAAAGAGCAGACATCTTTATTTTGTTGAAGACTCATATATCAATTTTTTTTCTTTTATGGATCATACATACATGTATATAGTATCTATGAAAACTTTGCCTAAGCCAAGATCCAATATATCCTTCTATGTTTTCTTCTACAAGCTCTATCAATATACATATACAAGATCTATGATCCGTTTTGAGTTAATTTTTGCATAAGGTATAAAAAGTGAAAAAATGCACTGAGGTTGAATTTACTGGTATCAACTGATATATAGTATTTACTTAGTATCCTTTTAATGTCCTGATCTCCCATTTTTCTTTCTTGATATTAGTAATGAATCTGTTTCTTGTTATCTTTTTTCCTTGGTCAGTCAGGTTAGAGGTTTATGAAGTCATGGATCTTTTCAAGGAACCAGTTGTTGTTTCGTTGATTTTTATACACAGCTTTTGCTCTTTTCAGTTTTATTAATTTCTGCACTTAGTTTTTTTCCCTTTTATATGCTCAAGATGGAATTCTTTCTTCTTTTTGTAATTTTCTAAATAGAAGCTTATTTAATTGATTTGATTTGTGTAGTTTCTTTTCTGAAATTGGAATTTAATGCTGTAATCTTCTACATACTGCTTTAGCTGGCCAAACAGTTTTGCAATGTTGTGTTTTCTTTTTCTTTCCATATTTTTTTGAAAAATTTCCCCAACAACAGCTTCTTTGACCACTGGGTTATTTATGTATGTGTTATTAGATTTCAAATATTTGAGGTTTTCTAGTTCTTTCTGTTAACAAATTTTAGTTTAATTGCAGTGTATTCACAGATCATACTTTGTATAATTTCATTTTTAAAAAATATACTGGGTTTGTTTTTTTCCCAGAAAATGATGTATTTTGAATGTTTATGTGCACTTGAATGTTCCATAAATGTCAGTTAGGGCAAATTGATTAATAGTGTTGTTCAGGTCTTCAATATTGTTGCTTATTTCATTTATAATGTACTATTGATTACTTTGAAAGAAGAGTTGAAATATTTCGCAGTAATTATGGGTTAGTGTTTTTCTTCTATTAGTTCTACCAGTTTTTACATTATGATTTTGATACTCTGTTTTTACGTACCTAAAAATTTACATTGTTATATCTTCTGGGGGAATTTTAGTTTTTTTGTCATTATGTAATTTCCCTCTTTATCTTAGTAATATTCCTTTATTTTTTCTTTGAAGTCTAGTTAATCTAATATTAATATAACCTTTAAGCTTTGTTTCAATTTGTGTTATCATTACCTAGACATTTATCTCATTTAGGATTTACTTAGCTTCTTGAATCTTCATATTCATATCATTTACTTGTCATAATGTTACTATATGTGTGTAGGTTTTATTCTCTTCCACTGTTCCTTTGGTCTGTTCTTGTGCCAATACCAATTTGTTTTAATTACTTAATAGGCCTTGATATCTGATAGTTTAAGTTCTATAAATTTACTCCTGTCAAAGATAAAGCTATACTTGGCTCCTCATGTATGTGTGTGTGTGATTATATACATGTATACAAATATAACTATGTAACATATATGTAAATTCACAGACACAATAATGGACAAAATTTGCTGAGATAATTAGTTTTTTTAGTTTTTTCTTTGACATGTGGTATTTGTTGAATAGTCAGTGAGATGTTAAAAATGTGAAGAGTAAAAGTTTCTAATGTTGATAAAATTCAGTTAATTCTCATTTATTGTTTGTACTCTGTGGTTCCTGTGTAAAGAGTCTTTGTTTATTCCATCATGAAGGTATTCTCCTAAATGTTTCTCTAAAATTTTATGTTTTGGATTTTATGTTTACATATAAATCCATTTCAAATTAGTTTCTTTGTAAGGCAGTGGTTCTCAGTGAGGATGATTTTACTCCCTGGAGACATTTGGCACTATCTGGAGACTTTTGGGGTGGTTATACCTGGGGAGAGGATGTTATAGGCATCTACTTTGGCAGAGGCCAGGCGAACATCTTAAAATATACAGGAAAAATCTCTACAACAAAGAATATATTTTGTTAAATTACAAGTGAGGTAAAGATAGATGGTCTTTTTTTTTTTCATACAAATATCTGCATATGCATGGATCCTTTCCTGAACTCACTTATTCTATTTCATTGATATAAATTCCTATCTTTTTACAATTTTGAATACTACGAGTTATTTCTTGAAATCAAGTAGTGTAGGCACTATGATTTTGTTTTTGCTATTGTTTCAATGACCTTAACTATTCTGTTTGAAATTTTGTATACACTTAGAATCAGCTTCTCCAAAATAGCATGTTAGAATTTTTACTTTTATTGTATTGAATCTAGAAATCTATTTGGAAAAAACTGACATCTTAACAATATTATGCCTGCTGATCTATACACATTATGTACGTGTACTTTAATTTCTGTAAGCAGTGTCCTGTGGTTAGAGAGCAGACCTCTTGTTTGTCTTCAAATTTATTCCTAAGTATTTTATGTTTTCAACACTTTTATAAATGCTTTATTTTAAAATGGTTTGTTTCTAGTGTATGCACACATACAATACTTTTCATAATTTAACGTCTTCATTAACTTGCTAAATTCACTTATTAGATGTTGTAATTTTTTTGTAGATTGCTTTGGATTTCCTATGTGTACATTCATGTCTGCTGAAAACGGAAGGTGTTTTATGTCTTCATTCTCCAGGTGTATGGCTTTTCTTTCTTTTTTTTTCCACATTGTGGGAACTGTGTTCTCCTCCCTCCCCCCCCCCATATGATAGTGAATGGGAGTGGGGAGAACAAGCATCCTTACCTCATTGTCAGTTAAGAGGTCAAGCATTCAATATTTTGCCATTTTTAAAAGTGAGGCTACCTGTAGGATTTTTGCAGGTTACCTTTATCAGCTTTTATCTTAAAAGGGTGTTAAATTTTATCAAATGTTTTTCTGTAGTTTTTGAAATGACCATTGGATTTTTTTTCCCATTTTCTGTTAGTATTGTGAAGCATATTGATTGTCTTTTAAATAGAAACCATCTTTGTATTCTGAAGATAAACCCCACTCTGTCAAGCTGCAATCTTTCTTATGCGTTCCTGGAATTATTTTGCTAATATTTTGTTAAACAATTTGTAGTTCTATTCACAGACACAAAATTGGTCTATGTGGTCTGTAGTATATGTGAAATGTTGAACTCATAAAAGGTGCTACGAGATGTTCCTTCTCTATTTATGACTGAATATTTTTGTAGCATTTTTGTGTAAATTTAATGATTATTTTTCTCTGTATTTTTATCTGAGCATCTAATTTTTTGACATTTCTGAATTCAGCTATTAATTCTTATATACCTGTAAATTCTTAAGGTTTTCTTCACATACTATCAAGCCGTTTTTAAGTAATGACAGTTTTATTCCTTATTTAACTTACTTTTTTTTGTTGTTGTTGGTTCATTGGTTAGCATTTAGAGAAATGTTGAATAGAAATGGTGATAGCTAGCGCCATTTTTTCTTGCCTTTATAATGAATGTTCTCAGTGTTTCAAAATAGGTATAATTTTTGCTACTGTCATTTTTTCACAATCAATTGGTATAATTTCAGGAAGTTCCTGGTTCATTATAGTATTAAGATTTTAAATTAATGAACATATCTTAAATTTTATCTGGTAAATTTTCATCTGTCTACATAGTCATATTTATTGTTTTTACTGGAGACTGTTAATGTAGAAAAATAATTGATTTTCTAATGTTAAGTAAACCTTGCAAAACTATGAGACTTTCTGCTACACCTGCCTGAAAAGATTAGAGTATCCTGTCCCCTGTCCTCCCCCCCAAAAGTATAAATCTGGGCAAAATGGTTAGAAACAACAATTTCAGCCCTCTGAAAATTATCTAAAAGCAAAAAAAGCAAAAAAAAAAATTATAATCTTTTATCATGAAAAGCTACTATGAATAGCAGGACACTGCAGTCTTTTTGCCTAGACTTCCTTCCATTCCTTCCCTGTCTGTATTGTTCCCAGGACAGGGCTGGCCATTAGATTCAGCAGTTTTGCTACCAGAGTTAATAGATTTGATTTGGTGCAGAGGATGAAACACCATGCTAGTGGTTTTCTGGTGAAAGTGGCAAACTCAGTAGAAAACAAATAGGAGAAATCCACTGTTGTGCTGTACTGATTTTATGGAACTGGTTATGGGAGTGGGACAACAACCAGAAACTTGTGGGGGGAGGAATTCAATATGGGAGAGAGCCACACAAAAGATAGATAAATTCTCCACATATCTATAGCTGACTAAGAATTAATGTACATGTACAGAGCATATCAGTGACAGGCCCACAGAAAGTGAACATTAAAGTGGATATTGGAACTTCAAGTGTGCTCACAAACCCACACACAAATCCAGTGACATAGGGGTCAAGGCATTATAGGCTCAAAATTTTTGACAAGATCATTTCAAATAATTGGCTGATAACTTCTCTATGTGGACACAAGAGCAACCACTAGAAAACCAAACAAAGTAAAAATGATAAAACATGAACGATACCTCAGTGATTGCACACCATGAGGAAAATATAATTTTAAGTCGGACAAGTTAAAACCTTCAGAAGAAACAAGAATTGCTAAAACATATTCTCTAGATTTTTCATTTTTCAGTACAAAATGTAGAAACATGGGAAGAAAAAGGAAACTGAGACCCATACTTAGAAGAAAAAAAAAAAAAAAGCAGGCAATAGAAACTGATTCTCAGTAGGCCCAGATGTTAGTTTAGCAGACACATAGTCCAGTGTAGCTATTATGAAAAAGGTTTTAAGAATTCTAGGACAATATAAGAACAGTGTCTCAAAAACAAGAATCTTTTTTTAATGTTTATTTATTTTTTAGAGAGACAGAGCGTGCACACAATGAGGGGAGGGGCAGAGAGAGAGGGAGACAGAATCCTAGGAGGTTCTGTGCTGTCAGCACAGAGCCCGATGTGGAGCTTGAACTCGAAACTGTGAGATCATGACCTAAGCTAAAACTAAGAGTCAGATACTCAACCCACTGAGCCACCCAGGTGCCCCAAAATAATAATCTTAATAAATACAAACTATAAAAGGGAATCAAATGGGAGATTTAGAGTTGGAAATATAATAACCAAAATTAAAATTTCACCAGATGACAAGGATGTGGAGCAACAGGAACTCTCATTCATTGCTGGTGGGAATGCAAAATGGTACAGCCATTGGGAAGGCAGTTTGATAGTTTCTTGAAAAATTAAACATACTACTACCATATGATCCAGCAATCATTCTTCTCGGTATTTACCCAAATGAATTGAAAACTTGTGTCCACACATAAGCATATGGATGTTTATAGCAGCTTTATTCACAATTGCCAAAACTTAGAAGTAACCAAGATATCCGTCAGTAGGAGTATAGAATGAACTGTGGTACATTCGTACAATGGAGTATTGTTTAGCACAAGGAAGAAATGAGCTATCAAGCTGTGAAAAGACATAAAGGGACCTTAAATGCATACTGTTAAGTGAAAGAAGTCAATCTGAAAAGGCTAGATACAGTATGATCCAACTTATGACATTCTGAAAAAGGCAAAACTTTGGAGACAGTAAAAAGGTCAGTGGATGTTAGGAGAAATGAATAAGCAGTGCACAGATCATTTTTAGGGCAGTGAAACTATTGTATATGATACTACAATGATAGATACATGTCATCAACATTTGTAAACTAGGATTATTTAACACCAAGATGAATCCCAATGTAAACTATAGATTTTTAATGATTATGCTGGGGCATTGTAGAGTCATCATTTGTAACACATGTACTGCTCTGGTGCCAGAGTATGGGGAAGGTGCATGTGTGGGAGCTGGTGTTATGTGGGAACCCTCTGTACTTTCTGCTCAGTTTTTCTGTGATCCTAAAACTATTCTAGCAAATAAAGTTTTTTTTATTAAAATAAAACTTAATGAAAGTATAAAGAAATCATTAAATGGCCTCAAAGTAGAACTTAACATGGTTAGAAGACTCAATAAAGATCAATAAGGATTATCCAGTTGTATAACAGAAAAACGGATTTTATACATAAACATACATATATATACATACATATGTGTGTACATATGTACATATATTATACATAAAACAATAATAGTACTAAGGAAGGAGGAAAAATACTTACATTAGAGAAAAGTTACTGCATTTTGTCTGAAATAGATTGTTACTAGTTAAGATGCATATTGTAACACTTAGAGCAACCACTACAAAACTTTATCTCTGTCTAGCTCAGCCATGTTTCTAGCTAGTTGCCAGCAGTGGGAAAGGGATGTGTCATACTAGCCTTCTTCTACCCCTACCTTAAGTTTCCATTCCTCTCTTTTCTTTCTCTGGCTCCTTCAAAGCAGAAGCTGTAATCTCATGGCGGTCTACTAGATGTACTCTTCTGGCTTGGCAAATGTTTAAGCTGACTTTTTCTCTTAGAGAGCCCCTTGCCTGGATGCTCTGAAGACAAGCCCTCTACCCAATCATTGGAGATCTCCACACTGAACCTTCTTTGATGTGTGCAAATATATTTATTCTTAATCCCTCTGTATAATGTATAATTCTAAATTCTTTCTTTTCTGGTCTTTCTCCTCCAGGCAGTGTTCTTGGACAAAAAAATCTAAAACCACTTTATAACCAGACTTCACCTTCACCTTTTGTAGTGTAAGTAGTTGGAACTGTTATCCTGAGAATCGTACTAAAACTGAGACAACCAAACTCCCATTAAGGCATTTTGTTGTATTAGTCTTGCCAGACTGAACTTGATCTCAAACTTTGTTAGAGTATATGTATTGACATATTTGTACATAATGTACATAATGTTTGGTTGTCTTAGTAGTAATTCCCTTGATATGTGCCTTTGACAGATATGCTAATCTATATAAAACAAGTCAGTACCAGCCTCCTTTAACAGGTAGTTCTGGATGACTTAGCCTTATAAGAAAATATTGTTGGTCATTCTTCCCTCATTCCTGCTTTGCTCCATTCCAGTATTTGCTTAACTTTTGACCTCTAATTTCTACTTCTGTTTGGGGCCCTCCCTACCCTCATCTTTTGGCTAAAAGAGAGATATGGCTTTTTTTCTTTTACCATTTTTTGATACTTTTTGCAAAGCATGATTTCCCACCAATCCTATGTCTTTACTGGGTTTAGATATATAGTTGGGTAATTGCCCTACTGAGACTTCTGTATTTGCATGCTAGAACTCTAACACCAATTTTGGCTTTGTTTTGGTATTCCCAGACATGCCCTAGACTCATGGGGAAGTGCAGATAAAACTGAATTAGTCATCTAAAATTTGGCACAAGCAAAGAGTCTCTACTCACTGATCTAAAACCTCAGTGATCATTTTTATGCTTGATAATGATGGGCTCAGAGAAAAAGCTTTTGATTAGGTTGTAACTTTTGATAGCATAAGAATTAGAGGATAGTCTGCTTCAATGGAAGTAAATACAGTTGACCCTTGAACGATGCGTGTTTGAACTGCGTGGTTCCCACTCATGTGGATGAATAAATATAGTACAGTATTGTAAATGTATTTTCTCGTATGATTTTCTCAGATTTTCTCTTCTCTAGCTTACTTTATTGTAAGAATGCAATATGTAGTTCATATAACATACAATTTATGTGTTAATTGACTGTTTATGTTTGACTGAGCCACCCAGGTGCCCCTAATTGACTGTTTATGTAATTGGTAAGGCTTCTGGTCAGTAGTAGGCTACTAGTAGTTAAGTTTTGGGGGAGTCAAAAATTATACATGGAATTTTGGCTGCATGGGGGCCAGCACTCCTAACCCTTGTGTTGTTCAAGAGTCAACAATATTGTAGAAATAATTCTAGAGATGATTTATCATGGATAAAAAAGGGAGATTAAAAAAATATATACCTATGCATCTGTTATTTCTAAGCATACACTTATATTTACTCTGATTAAAAATCAAGGCAACTTCTTAATATATGACTAATTATCAAGTCCCTGTGGACCTGTATTAGGCACTTAGCATACGTTGGGAAATTGTATGAATTGTCCATAAGGCATTGAAACTGTACATGTTTGCCTATACTGTTGATTTCTCACATTTGTCACTTATCTTTTCAAAATTACTGAGTAACCTGATGGCTCATTTATGAAACTAAAATATGGCTACTGGGAGAATATTCAAAGTGTACCCATAGCCCTTTAAGGTCATAAGTTTTAACTTAATAGAGTTATCCAAATAACACACAAAAAAATTAGATTCAACACAATTCTATATTACTTTTTTGGCTCCATTATTTCCTTTTTTTAGTTTTTCATATGTCATGTAGCTATACTCAGAGTGCAGTTAGGTAAACTGTTGGTCACAGAGCTTAGAAAACTTCCTAAGTCATTTAAGCCCTTTATCAGTTTGCAGCATCAAAAGTTACCAAGTGTCTCGCTCTCCAAAATGTTTAAATAAGGAGAATTCACAGATTAACATTGAAATTTGTTGCAGTAGTCCTCTCTGTTGTCATACATTTATCTTATAATCAGTTTGTCAAGTGCCAGACAGCATGTTCCCCTTTCCCCACGTGATGGTACTTAGGATTCCACTATAAACTAATGGCCATGTTCATCTACACATTCAGAGAAACTGCACACATCATCTTACTACTTCTGACTCATTTGTAGAAATAAACCACAAAATGCAACACTTACTTCCAGAGAATTTTAGTTAGTCAACTATTCAGAATGCACTTATCAACTAGACTGCTTGAAGTAGGAACCGTAATTATTGTTATCATGCCACATAGGAGGATGGCTTTGATAGGTGGTTGGTAATTGTCTGTTTAATTGTATCATGATTTACATTGTAGACTTGACCAAAGGGACAAATGAGTTCTCTAAAAATATAATAATTGTCCTGCTTTTTCAAGCACCTATCATTTTCTCATTCAATAAAAATCATCTCAATATTTATGTATGTGCTTACTTGAGGATAAAACTTAGAAACAAATAGTCATAGGTTTTACTTAATATGTAAAGTAATAATCAGCCTAACTAAACTAAGTAAATAAGTTTTGAATCACTTTGACTTAATAGGGTGATATAATTGGACTGTGGATATAATGATGGTTAACATAGACCATTTCTGATAAAATCTTTATCAATTAGAAACAAATAAACTGAACTATTAATTAAATATTTTAGGAATAGTGTAGGCCCTCATTTAATCCTGTCTGGAGACAGGAACAAAAGACAGAAGTTCCTAAACAAACCAGAAGTGGAAATTTTGGATTAAAGGTACTTCCAAGAAACTAACAGCACTCTCGCCTACCCTATGCTAATTTCATGACAACAGTCATTACTAAAATGATAAGTTTTAGGAAGAGAATGACAATATTATTTTTAAAAATAAAAAGCTGAATTGAGTACTTACTATGTTCCAGGAATCATGTTAAGATATTTCTAAGAATTATCTAATAGACTATAGGAACAAAGCTGTGAAACCTAAACAGAAATTCAGCAAATTTTCCAAGGCCGACAGTTGGTAAATTTTGGAGTGGAGTAGCGTTACCTGATACTAAACCTGTATTCCTAGTGACTATATAATAATGTAGCCTCAAAGGAAAAAAAAATATAATCACTGTAGTCTACACACCAAGGCAAAGTGGATGAGTCCTCTTTAGATATGTTTTAACCAGGGATAATTTTCATGCCAAGTAAGCAATTAAATAGACAAGCTTTCTGCCAAAACATGATGGCTAAATGTGTTTTCTTATTTACCATTGTCTTTCATGTTCAAAAAACAAGTCTATTAATGGTGCTGGTAACTGTGGGTATGAATGTGACCAAAGATTCCACCTAACAACAGTGTCTTCCTGAAGTCCTTTCTTGGAGGTTTGGATTCATGGTGACTATTTGCTGACCATTGAACATGATTATCTAACAGTGAAAAGGAAGGAAGCAAAAACAAATGATAGAACTATCCAAAATTAAGCCCACCTATCATCCCTGCAAGGTGGGAAAATTATTGGACTGAAGATATATTATCAGGCACTAATTATTTTTTAATTTTTTTAAATGTTTTATTTATCTTTGAGAGCGAGAGACAGAGTGTGAGTCGGGGAGGGGCAGAGAGAGAGGGAGACAGAATCTGAAGCAGGCTCCAGGCTCCAAGCTGTCAGCACAGAGCCCGATGTGGGGGTCGAACCCACGAACTGTGAGATCATGACCTGAGCTGAAGTCTGATGCTCAACCGACGAGCCACCCAGGCGCCCCTATCAGGTGCTAATTATTAAGCTATTTGAAGAAATTTGGTTAAATTGGGCTGGCACATTCCAGAAACAAAAATTCTGGATGAAAATAAAATCATTTATATTTTTATATAAAATATTTTAGAAATTTATTTAAGACTTCTAGTACAGAAAAGATAGTATCTACTCATTTTCACTGCTCTTCTCTGCTAATCACAACTGTAAACCTTGGAAATGCTAAAGACAGCCAAGGGGGAACTCTGCAGTGTGGTAAGAAGGTGGGTTGGTTTGGGATCCCAGGACTAGAGGAACAACACAGCAACAGGATGTCTTGCATATGATCACCCAACAGAGCAAGGCCACCGAGACCTGACACTTCATGACCCTTATCTGATCAACAGAAGCCAGCTCAGGTAGGCTCATATCTCCCATTGATCAGTCAGGTTTTGCATACAGTGTCAGGAGAGCCCAGTATCATTATTAAGCATGATCATTTAGAAGTCCCACTAAAAATGAGAAGCCAAGAGAAGCATTTCCTATTTTCATGAAGCCTTAGACTTCCCTTTCACTGAGAGATACTGAGGCAGCCAGGCAGAACCAGCAGGGACTCAATCACAACAAGAGGCCCAGGCCAGATGTTTCTTTCTCCCTAAATCTTTTCTACGCTGCCATAAACAGTGGGGCAGGGGTGGGAAGGAATTGAACTAGCAAAAAGAGGACACAGGAGAAACAGATATGAACATGGTCAGGGTGATATGCCTACAATGTCAATAAATGCCAAATATTTCCATCAAACCACCAGAAATTAGGAAAAAGACATGGAATAAATTCTTCCTCAGCCCTCAGATGGAACCAACTCTGCCAAGGCCCTTGTCTCAGACTTGCAGCCTTCAAACTTGTGAAAAATAAATTTCTGTTATTTAAGTCAACTAGTTTGTGGTACCTATTACAGCTGACCTGGCAAACTAATATATCATCTGATACTGAAGACCATGCTATGTGAATGTTGGGAACATTAAAACATTTAAGTGGAAGTGAGTTTTCCACACTTCATTCAAAGTAGTAAAATACTAAGTTAAATATATATACTATTATACCCGAAATAACTACCAAAAATACTACACAAAGAGATACACTCAAAAACATTATATATAAATTAAGATGGAATCCTGTGAAATAATTGAAGTAGCCCCTATGTAGATAAGGGAAAAGAAAAAAGAGAAATGAGAATCAAAGGAAACAAATAGAAAATAAATAATAAAATAAAATTGAAATTAAAATTAAATAAAACTCAATTATAAACATAACATTACTTATCCTAAATGGTCTTAATGGTCTTAATATACCAGTCAAAAGACATAGAATGGCAGTTGATAAAAAAAAGTGACCCACCTATATGCTGCTTACAAAAAACTTGCTTCAATGATATGATACAATTGAAAATAGAAGTATGACAAAGCTATGCCATGCAGATATCAATAAAAACAATAAAAAAGGGGCTATATTAGTATTTTCTAAACTGAACTTCAGAGTGAAGAAAATTATCAGAATCAAAGAGGGACATTACATAATGATGAAAGAATCAATCCATCAATGCAGTATGCAGCAAACAACAAAGTCTCAGAATATATGGATGAAACTGTTAGAACCAAAAGACGAAATAGTTTCATCCACACTTGTAGTTGCAACTTTAACACCTCCCTTTACAAATTATGGTAAATACAAATTCACGGTCTTTATTAAATAGGGATTTTTTTTTAAATGAGAAAATCTAAGTAGAAATAATTTGCTTATGTATATCACATATCTTTAGCCCCCCACCCCCCTTTTTTTTTTTCCTTCTGTCTTCCTGGAATAAAATTGGTCAAGATCCAGGAGTAAAAGAGTTAAGTGTGTGGATGACTGTTTAAATGTTTATGTGAAGTTGAGACAGTGGAATGACCCCTCAATGATCAGGTATTTCACTCTGCCAGATATACATATGGTAAACTATATTCTAGTTATGAAGTCTTTACAATAAGCCACTGTTATCAAACAAGTTCATCAGATCTACAGATTATTCTAAGACACCAAGAAATATAACACAGAATCAACATATTTTTCTGGAAATAACTTAGAAACTTTTTTCAAATGCAGTTCAGCCTTTTAACCTAAGTGAAAAGTGGTTTGACTATTTGACGAACTGTGGCGAAAAAATAAGTAAATAAAAACCATCTGGTCCTCTGACAGAATATTTACATTTCCACAATATCAACAAGGAAATAGGCAGTCCATAAATGTGGAGTTAGTGTCATCTGTGTCTAAATGTATAGATTGGTATTCCTGTAAGTATTTTCATGGAAGCAGTATAGTGTCTCTTTTAAAATTATTATTTATTATTATTGTCATTTATTTAAAGATAATACATAGATCTAAACAGAGAAAAAAGGGGAAAATCACCTTGAAATAAATAATAGTTTCTTTGGACTTCTATGATTTGTGCAGATACTAGCTTTAGTAAATTATTGATGCTGGGTGTATAGATTGGTGTCATTCTTTATGGTTATTGAATTTTCTTAATGACACTCCTGTTCTTTAATAGACACCTCTAGGCACTCAACAAATACTTATTGACTGGCCCCAAGTCACTGTTATTCATTCATTCTCCTGTTAGAATATATTTGCTTCTTTTCCCCATCTTTTCTGGGATCTTTTAATACAGTCATTCTCACTTCCCCATTGTTCTTCCTAGAAACAAAACAAAACAAACAAACAAAAAAACAAATATACTCTTACCATATGCATATGCAAATACTTAAAAGACTTATAGAAGGAAAATAATGGACATTTGGACCACAATTGTTGAAATAGGTTCATTACCAGGATTCTGCCACTAATATAACAACAAAACAAAATAGGAACATTTTATTTAGCTTTCATCAGTCTGACATAAATATGCTTTCTAGATACTTTTCGGTTTTAATAAAAAGAAAAAAACAGGGGCACCTGTGTGGCTCAGTCGGTTAAGCCTCCCACTCTTGATTTCTGCTTAGGTCATGATCTCATGGTTTGTGAGTTCAAGCCCTGCGTCAGGCTCTGTGCTGCCAGTGTGGCATGTGCTTGGGATTTTCTCTCTCCCTCTTTGCCTCTCTCTCTGCTTCAAAATAAATAAATAAACTTTCAAAAACATGTGCACTTTAAAAAATAATAATAAACCTTCTAACTCGGGGAAAAATCATTAAAATTTAAAGGTCCACACTCATCTTCTGCTTGAGGACAGTCTTTATAATGGTTAATCTTGGATATAATAGGATACTCAAGAGTACTGTTTGGAAAGCATGCCCTTAGATGGGCTGAAATTTGTGATTCAGTGGACATAGTACTATTAGTTTGATAGAGTTTCATCATCTCAAAATGAAGGTTTACTATCTTAATATGAAGTTATTTCAATAATATCAGGGTTTTTAATATTAGGTTTTGTTTTTACCAATTTGGGGGGTGAGTATGAAGGAGTTTCCTGAGGAGAGCAACCCAAAAACACCTAGTTTCTAGTCTTCCAGGCCAAAGAAGGCTTATTTTCTAGTTCTAGATATTTAAGCAGGTTTATGAGTCAATATGAAGACTATCAGTGTCTCTCATGACAGGAAATTCCTTGGCCCTAAATAGAATGAGTCTCGTGTCTAGGAAGAAGACTAGACGGTAAGGAACAGAGAGTTTCTGGACAGGATTATCAGTCTTGTGAGGAGTGCTTTGAATCCTGTCTAAAAGTTATAGAAAAGGGAGAGATTGCAGACCTTGACCCGTTTGTGCAATTGAGATTTCCAGTAAGTCAGGGATGGCTGTGACCTCTTTCGTGGTAAGGATTGGTATCCAGAATGCCTCACAAGTTGTTCATGAGCTTATTAGGAAGGGAGCACTGAAGATATGGATTCTGCTAGTTAATGTTTTCTTCTGAATAGCATTGATTTTTGTTTTAGTGAGTTTTATTGGCTTAACTCCAAACTATGCTGTCATTGTCAGCAGCTGAAACTTCTTTCTTCTTTCAAACATCCACCTGTCACTTTTCACTGGGTACCTTTGATTTATCCTTGCACATGCACAGTTCTGTGATCATCCAAAGATTTGGAGGAATTTATACATAGATTTGGGAGCTCTCTTTTCTGTGATTCATTCCTAAGATTTACCCTTTCATTTTTCAAATATGTTAGAAGGCTTTATCACAACATCCAATTTCTCTAGACAGTAAATGGTGGATTTCAGTTTAAGTTCCAGTTTCCTTTAAGTGAAAAATCTTGTAACTCTATTTGTCCCCAGTGGAGTTCTAGTTGTTTCTAGTATTCAATTTTCTCCATGTTGTTAATGTTTTCTCTAGGGTTTATAATTTATATGTTTGGATGGCTAATCTTATTTCAGTTGCCCTACTCTTACCTTTTACTGTCCTTGTAATATGCTAAAATATACCAAACCTTCCTAGTTTTGAGTTTTGGCCATGACAAAGACATAATTTTCAGTGTTTGAAAAACTATTTCTTCAGTGATGTATTTTAATTGTTTACCTTTTTAAAAAACACTTTTTTTATTTGCGATTCTTAAAAACTCATTCTTTTGAAAGTACTTATCTGATAATAGGCACGTCAAAACTATTCCTGAATTTATTTCCCTATTCCCCGTTTCTAGCCACATATCATTTTTTCCGCCCGTGGCTCTCTGATGGCAGTGGCATTACAAAACAAGGATTATGCAAAGTCTTATGGTCCATAGATCAATTTTTGCCTGTTTTAAATAGTGTTTTTTAAAGAGAAGTTTTAGGTTTATAGCAAAATTGAGAGGAAGTTACAGAGATTTCTATATGTACTCGGCCCCCACATATGCCCAGTCTCCCCCATTATCGGCATTCTTTATCAGAGAGTAGTATATTTGTTACAATTGATGAATCTATATTGATGCAGCATAATCATCCAAAGTCCATAGTTTAAGGTTCACTGTCGGTGGTGTACATTCTATGGGTTTGCACAAATATATAATGACATGTACCCACCACTGTAGAATTGTACACAATAGTTTACCCTAAAAATCCTTTCTGCTCTGCCTACTCATCCATCCCTTCCCATAATCTCTGGCAGCTACTGATCTTTTAGTGTCTCTGTAGTTTTGCCTTTTCCAGAATGTCATATAGTTAGAAACATATAGTACATGGTCTTTTTTAGATACCAAGGAGAACTGGATCATATGGTAAGAGAATGTTTAGTTTTATAAGAAACCACCAAACCATCTTCCAAAGTGGCTGTACCAGCAGTGAATTCTTACTAGCAGTGATTTGTATTCTCACTAGCAGTGAATGAGAGTTCCTATTATTCTGTATCCTTGCCAGAATATAGTGTTGTCAGTGCTCTGGATTTTGGCCATTCTAATAGGTGGTAGTGGCATCTCACTGGCGCTTTAATTTGCCTTTGCCTGATTATATATGATTTGGAAACATCTTTTCATATGCTTTATTTTTTAAATTGCAAAATTAGTGTCAAACACTTCGAGAGAAAGGCTTAGAGATTTTATTTCTAGTTAGTCTTCAAAAATGTCAAAAAAGAAAATTTAAGTGCAAATATTTTCCATTTTTTAACATGTAGTTATATATAAAATTATGAAGCAAAAGAAGATACACTGAAGAAAAAATAAAATATGGCTGAATTTTTGGCATATTTAGTTTGCTTACAATCAGTATAATATCAAGTTAATTGCTAAGATAGGAAATAGTGCTTTTCACTCACTATGTATACCACCCTAGTTAATCTATGTGCTGGTTGAGTATAATTTCTAAGCATGATTGTTGATCTATGAATTCAAGTATACTGTAATAGACTGTAATAGATGCTGAAAATGTACCATGGAAATACTCATTTTGGACACTTCTTCCAGTACAGGTGTAACTTCTACTTATTAATAACGACTCTGTGGGAATCATCATTATTTTAGTGATCTTTAGAATGTGACAGTTTACCCTGTGGTACATATATTCCCACCAAGGTGTCTGCCACATAGTTGTGAAAGGAAGGTAGAGGACACATGGTGTTTCACAATTTAAGAAAAAAGATTCATAAGTGGTAGACCCTTCCTACTGTGGTAAAACACTGAAAATCACTCTTTAAAAACACTGAAAAGATAGAGGAATGAGAATACCAAAGGTGAAGAATGATTAAAAATGAATGTAAGTATATTATATTCTCTTATTATATTCTTTTTTATTTCTACCTGGATTTAAGAATCTTGTAACTACTTTTTTGATTTTGCTTTTCACCTTTACTCGGATGTTTTCATTTGTAAATTTCTTTAAGTAACTGTGCCAAATTGAGAGGGGAAAAATGTGTGTGTGTGTGTGTGTGTGTGTGTGAGAGAGAGAGAGAGAGAGAGAGAGAGAGAGAGAGAGAGACAAAGAATTAAAAATACATTTTATGATAAATGTAACTTGTCCATTAAAAAGTGGATAAATGACTGAGAAATAGAGAATTGATAATTCAGTTGCCAAGCTGTACTCCTACACTGAGAAGATGAATTGTTCAAAACAGCCAGCTATATCACACAATTCTCACCTATTTCATTCTTCTGATAGTGGCTAATTCCAGATATGAACCCAAGCCTTGGGAATTCATTAGGTTTACGATAACAAGAAGCTGTGACCTTCTAACTCTTCTCAGAGTTGTCTTGCTTCTATTATAGATCCAAAATACTTTTTATCTTTTAAAAAAACTTAAACATTTCCATCACTTCAAAGTAAAACCCTTTTTACCAAATTCTTTGTCTTCCCACCACAATCTCTTGGCAATTACCAATCTGCCTTCTGTCTCCATGAAGTTATCAATATTGGATATTTCATATAAACAGAATTTTACAGCATGTGAGCTTTTGTGTCTGATGTTTTTTGATTATTGTGTATATTTTTGAGGTTCATTCAGATTGGATCACATCTCACTACTTCATTTTTCATGGTTGAATAATTGTGTAAACAAAATTTGTTTATCCGTTCATCTGTTGCTGGACATTTGGGCTGTTTCTACCTTTTGGCTATTGTGAATAGTACTGCTATAAATATATGGGTACATGTACTTACTTGATTATCCATTTTTGCTTCTTTTGGGTATATATCTAATGGATATAATACTTCTTTTGGATATGTATCTAATTTTATGCTTAACTGTTAGATAGATAATGGATATAATGCTTCTTTTGGATATATACCTAATTCTATGCTTAACTGTTCGAGGAACCAATAAACTTCCATAGTGACTGAACCTTTCTACATTCTCATCAACAATGTACAACACTTGTAATTTATGTACATTCCTGCCAACACTTTTTACTTTTTTTTTTTTTTTGTAATGTAGTCATTCTAGTGAACATAAAGTAATACTTGGTTTTGGTTTTGATATACATTTCTCTAATGGATAATGATGTGATAGATCTTTTTAATGTACTTGTTGGCCATTTGTATATATTCTTTTGAGAAACATTATTCAAGACCTTTGCCCATTTTTTTTTAAATTGAGTCCTTTTGTGGTTGAATAGAGTTCTTTATATGTTCTGAATACTAGTCACATGATTTTTCAGTTACACGATTTCCATATATTTTCTACTTTGTAGTTGTCTTTCTACTTTTTTAATGTCCATTAGTGCAGTTTGTTTTTCCCATGAAATCCAGGTTACCTGTTTGTTGGTTGGTTTGTGCTTTTGATATCTAAGAATTCATTACTAAATCCAAGTCATGAAGACTCACAACTATGTTTTCTTCTAAGAATATTATAGTGTTAGCTCTTATATTTGTCATTGATCTATTTTGAGTTATTTTTTTAATATAGTGAGAGGTAGGCATCCAACTTTTCATTCTTTTCATTTTTTTTTTCATGAAGACAGTTTCAGTACCATATGTTGAAGAGACTGTTCTTTCTCCATTAATAGTCCTTTGGTATCAGAGTGATGCTGGCCTCAAATAATTAGTTAGGAGGTGTTCCCTCTTATTTTTTTGAAGAGTTTGAGAAGGATTGATGGTAATTATTTAAATATTTGGTATATTCACTAATGAAACCGTATG
Source organism: Panthera uncia (assembly GCF_023721935.1). NCBI lineage: Eukaryota > Metazoa > Chordata > Mammalia > Carnivora > Felidae > Panthera > Panthera uncia. The sequence continues at coordinate 123,735,159 of NC_064816.1, forward strand.
CTCCTAGACTTTTTTTTTTTTTTTTTTAAGTTTTTGTTTATTTTGATAGAGCAGGGGAGGGGCAGAGACGGGGAAAGAGAAGATCCCAAGCAGACTCCTCACTGTCAGTGCAGAGCTTGACAGGGGGCTTGAACTCACAAATTGCGAGATCATGACCTAGGCTGAAATCAAGAGTCAGAGCTTAACCAACTGAGCTACCCAGGTGCCCCTAGACTTTTTTTCTTGAGTAGTTTTGATTACTAAGTCAATGCTTTCCTTATTATGTCTGTTGAGATTTTCTACTTTTTCTTGAGTTAATTTGGGTAATTTTTGTTCCTAGAGCTTTGTTTCATGTAGATTATCTAATTTCTTGGCTAATAATTGTTCATAAGTTTTTCTTATAAACTGTTTTCATTTTTGTAAGGTTGGTACTAACATTTCCACTTTCATTGTATCAGGAGACCTGCCCCACATGAAATACTACAGAGAGACCTTCATGTTGAAATGAAAGGACACTAGATAGTAACTTGAAGCCCTATAAAGAAATAAAAATCCCTGGTAAAAGTAACTACATGGTAAATATAAAAGCTAGTATTACTTCATTTTTAGTTTGTTATTCTCCTTTTTATTTCCTGTATGATTTAAAGACATGCATAAAAACAGTTATAGATCTATGTTACTGGATATACAATATATAAAAATACAATTTGTGAAGGCCATCTGGGTGGCTCAATTGGTTAAGCATCTGAATCTTGGTTTTGGCTCAGGTCATGGTCTCACAGTTCATGAGTTTGAGCTCTGCACTGTCAGTGCAGAGCCTGCTTGGGATTCTCTCTCTCTCCCTCTGTCCTTCCCTGCTCGTGCTCTAACTCTCAAAATAAATTGTATATATACATATACATATATGTATATATATGTTTAAGTGTTATATATAATATATATATTTATGTTTTATGTATTTATGTGTGTGTGTGTATATATAATATATTTAAGTGTTATATATAATATATATATATTTATGTTTTATGTGTTTGTGTGTGTGTGTGTGTGTGTGTATATATATATATATATATATATATATATATATTGAGGGAACAGAGCTATATAGGAGCAGAGTTTTTGAATACTCTTGAAGCTTAAGTTGGTATTAATGCAAACTAGATTGTTATAAATTTAGGATTCTCATTGTAATCCTAGGATAACCCATGAGAAAATATCTTTAAAATATGCAAAAAAGAAAATTAGAATGAACTAAGAACAAATAGCACTACCAAAACACAAACAAACCCAAAACAGCTAAACACAAAATATAATAATAATGGAGGAAATAAAAAATAAAAAAAAATATGTAGGACATAAACAATTTAAAAGTAGCAGAAATATGTCCTTTCTTATAAGCGATTACTTCAAATGTAAATGAATTAAGTCCTCTAAGCATCAGGCAGAGATTGGCAGGATGGCTAAAAAGATAGGATCTAAGTATATACTATTGACAGACTGATAGATCCAAATATAAAAGTAGGTTGAAAGTAAAAGGCAGACAGAACTCCTGGGTGGCTCAGTCCAGTGAATCTGGCTCTTGATTTTGGCTCAGGTCATAATCTCAAGATCCTGAGTTGCCTATATCAGGCTCTGTGCTGATGGTGCAGAGCCTGCTTGGAATTCTCTCTCTCTCTCTCTCTCTCTCTCTCTCTCTCTCTCTCTCTCTTTCTCTTTCTCTCTTTCTCTCTTTCTCTCTCTCTGCCTCTCCCCCACTCATGAGTACACCCTCTCTCTCTCAAAATTGATAAGTTAAAAAAAAATGAAAGGGCAGAAAAAAGAATCATGGAAATCGTAAACAAAGGGGAGCTGGGATGGTTATGCTAATATGGACAAAGTAGATTTTAAGTCCAAAAAAAATATTAGGCACCTGGGTGGCTCAGTCAGTAAGTATCTAACTTGGGCTCAAGTCATGATCTCATGGTTCATGAATTTGAGCCCCACACTGGTTTTTCTGTCAGCACAGAGCCTGCTTCAGACCCTCCATCCCCTCTCTCTCTCTGCCTCTTCCCCACTTCCTCTCTCTTTCTCTCTCTCAAAAATAAGTAAGCATTAAAAAATATATATATGTATATACATATATATATACATATATATATATACATATATATATACATATATATTAGAAACAAAGGAGGGCATTAAATATTGATGAAATGTTAATTCATCAAGAAGATATAACCATCATAAACATACATAACACTAAAGAACAGAGCCTCCAAACATAATAAACACTGATAGCATTAGAGAAATAGTTCTACACACATACACACAAAATTCCTAACTCTGTGAGGTGATGATGGATGCTTTACCTTATTGTGGTAATAATTTCAGAATATATACATATATCAAATCATTGCATTGTACATCTTAAACTTACACCATGTTATATGTCACTTGTATCTCATTACACCTGAGGGAAAAGAATAAACCAACTACATCTAACAGACATAAGCAGAATAATACATCCAACAAGAATAGAACAGTATATACCAAGTGCACACAGAATCTTTTCGAAGATAAAACCATGTTAGGCCACAAAACAAGTCTAAATAAATTAGAAAAGATTAAAATTATACAAAGTATCTTCTCAGATGATAAAGTTTGAAATAATAAACCAAACTAAAAATCAGAGACAGAAGGAAAACGTAAAAATCTATAAACATGTGAAAGTCAAACAGTATACTCTTAACAATGGGTCAGAGAGGAAATCACGAAAGTAATTTGAAAATTACTTACAGAATAAAAATTAAAAGATAGCCTACTAAAATTTATGGCATACAGTGAAGGTTGTGTTTGGGGGGGAATTTATAGTAGTAAATTTATATCTTAAAAAAAAAGATCTCCAATAAATAGCCTAACTTTATACCTTAATTACAAAGAGAAGAGCCATCTACACCCACAGCTAGTGGAAGGAAGGAAATAATAAAGATCAGAGTGGAGATAAATGAAATAGAAAATAGAAAAACAACAGGGAGAATCAGTGAAAACAAAAATTGTTTATTTGAAAAGATAAAATTTGCAAATTTTTGGCTAGATTGACAAAGCAAGAGAAAACAAAATATTGTTAATATTCTATCTTACATTTGTAGAGATATGAAAATAAATATAGGAAAAATTCATTCTAACTTTTTATTGTTCTAGCATTGTAGTTTGTTATTCTGTTTCAAGAAACAATATTTAAAGGTTTTGAATTAGTTCTGTAATGTTAAAGAAAATGTTAAATTTTCCTTCCCTCAGGAAGGAAATACTAGTTTTTGTTTTGTTTTTAGTTTTTCTATATATATAAAAGAAAAAGTATATATAGCAAGAAAGCTTACACAAGTTACCACCATGTCGTTTTTATGTGTAGATCTTCTGGTTTCTTCTATAAATGAAGATTAGAGAATGAATTTGTATAGAAGGAGTTTACACAACACATTTTGATTCTTTCTCTGATTCAGCTGTTTTCCTTCTTTATTATATATACCACATATGTGCAAAACTTAAGAAAGAAGTTTACTTATTAAAAGAATCAGGAGACTTGTTGCTATTCTTTAAGAGTCACTCATTTTTCATTCTTTTTGTTTGGGGGTAGTGACACAACCAACAAAGCCCACCAGTTGAAAGACAGACTGAGGAATGTAGATTGGTCCCTATGATAATTTACCTTAGTTTATTTCCTATTCAAAGTCTTGTATACATAGTCTAAAATAATATAAAGTACATATATTCAGAGCAAAATAAAAATTACACCTTTTTTTTAATATTAGAAGCAAAGTTGGGCCAACATGATAGTGTTTTTAAACAGTTTTTTTGTTTTGTATCCTCCCATAATATGGAACAAATAAATCCTCTTGTGCTCCAATATCTAAAGATTTAATTACAAAATTTATGAAATCTTGATTTGATATTATTTTTTAATGCAATTTTTTTATAGAAGGGTCAACATTATACTTCCTCAAAATACGATAAATGTTAATTGAGTAATGATTTTTAAAAAATATATTATGGTTATGGCTCTTATTAGAATCATATTCCCTTTTTTGAAAAACTAATGCATTACAAATTTTTCATGACTTAGTAAAAGTTATGTATACTATCAATGTTATCAAGAAACATATTTTAATGTGGGAATCTGCCTTTTAAATCCCAAAACAAATTTTAACTAAACAAGTCTAGTTAACTCTAAATATCATAGAGCTTTATTATCTACAAACCTTGTTGGATTAATTCCTTTTTGTACCTAATAATTTTCCAAAGTAATGAGTTCAAATATGGTATGTAAAGTAAGATAGCTTTTATCTTAAAAAATCTCCACTCAGGTGTAATGTGCTTGAAAATGACTGAGTTTAATTTGAGGTATGAGATCTCCCAAGATCCTGCTTCTCAAATCTGCAGTGATACTATGTATCTTTCAGTATCCTTGGGAAAAGAATGTAAGATAAAGAATATTGAAGTGTTTTGTATGCCATAAAGCACTCTGCCCACAAACATCATGTTTAAGGGAGATTCTGAAATTTGGGAAACATAAGTAGCTGTTTGTGATTTTATAGAAATAAATCACATTCTTTTAGCTTTTATATTTCCAAACTGAAAAACTGGTTTTTTAGACTGTACTTTTAGAAATTTCAGTCAAAACAAGATTTATTAGTGCCCACTATCTGCTGAGCATGAACTTCACTGCTTGTTTACAATGCACAGATGAACATAGCAGGATTTTTTCTTCTTTTCTAACCCCTTTTCGCTTATTTAGTGCTACTCAGATTGTTCAGCTGAAATTCTGCTCTTGGTTGAGTATTCTGAATATGAGCCTAGGGGAGAAACAATGGGAGGAGGCATGCCCCAGTTTGAGGAGAAAATAAATAGCCCATCTCATTGTCCTTCAGAAGAGCAATGAATAGAACTGCCCACAGTATTTTAAGTGTGATTGTCCATTATAAGGAAAAGATTCTATTTCTAAATATTTTATCCAACATTCTTCCCTTGGGCTTTTTATGGTACCTTTTTTTTCCTTACTGAAGTACAGTGAACAAATTTCTGCTCAAATACCTTAGCTTTCAAATTTTGACTCTTAGCCGAGTCAAGTCAATAAGTTAATAAACCAACATGAAATAAAGGAATAAAAATATCATGAGTAGACGAAAATTGAGTCTATAGCAAAATACAGGATTTTTTTTTCAGGATAGGAGTACAGCGCTATAAACATCACAACCTCCACCCCCATCCCTTACCATCCCTCACCATCCCTCACCATTTGTCACCTAGCATTTTATAGCCAGTAACCAGCACATGTTTAGCCTCTAATAAGTATAGTGAAGCTACAAAATGGATGTAGGTCAGACAAACCACTCAGTATACCTGTATCTCCAGTAGTGTGGAGTTTCTTTAATCATGCATCCTCGAGGGTGGTTTTAATAAATGACTAATTTCTCTCTTCACAAAAAGCATGGATGATATGCCAATTTGAAGAGGGATCTAAGAGATAATGTAAATCACCTGGAGGGGTGCCTGGGTGGCTCAGTTGGTTAAGCATCTGACTCTTCATTTTGGCTTGGGTCATGATCTCATGGTTTGTGAGTTTGAGCCCTGCATAGGTCTCTGCACTGACAGTGTGGAGCCTGCTTGGGATTCTCCCTCTGCCTCCCCCCACCCAAAATAGATAAATAAACTTTTAAAAATAAATAAATCACCTGGAAATCCACATTAGTGGTTAGCTACTTTCTCAATTTATCATAGTCACTAAGAATATACTATGTATATAAAAACACTGATAGAAACTCAGCCCATTTTGTAGTCCTTGAATTTCTGAAATTACTTTTGATCTGCTGAGGAAGAGCTAACTCACTGTAGCATGGCTCTGCCTTATGGGTTCTGTTTTGGTTTGCTCCATTCATTCATTCTTCATACGTTCTCTTAGAGTTCAGTAGGTATGAGCATAGAAAACAGGGAAATAAATGTAAATATCCTATTCCATCTCCATACCTGTGATTAGATAAATAAAACAAGTTTGCCCAGAAAATGAGTTGTCTGACAATTTAGTTGTCTCAATACCAAAATTTGCTTATTAAAATTATTTCTAATTCTCAACAGTTTAAAAAAAGATAACATAAAACATTCAACTTCATATAAATGCTAATATCTTTTGTTTCCTCCACATCTTTGCATTTCTTGCTTCTGACATTCAACTTTAAACTTTGGAGCCATTCTTTTCTTGGTCAAATCATTTTTAAAAGGAGAAGGCAGTATTATAAAATCAATGAGTAACTCTAAATTGAATGAGTAGTTTGACAGTGCAAGTCAAGATTGCTAACAAAATGCACCATTTGAAATAGAAGAAATTTAAGTCCTGTCATTCTTTTCTTCTCCCATTTCCAGGAATAGGTCACTAACTCTTGAACCTCTTGCAAAGAGTTTTCTCATTTACTGTACTCAAAACAAACAAAAAATAAATAAAGGAGTTAGCCTTTTATGTACCTCTTTGGAAAAAATGGATAGATGAATGGGTCCACATTTTCAAAAGATAGCCTCTACTGAATTGTAAGGCTTTCAGTTTCTTGTTTTGAGAGTGTTCCTTCTGGAATTCTGCAAATATAAGCCTATATAGTATTATAAAATAATTACATTCAGTCACTCATTCTTCCTGTTACTAGCAAACTTGGATGTATTAGAGAAACTCAGCATATGAAACACTCATTAACAAACTGACATTTTGTCAGGCATTTTAATTCAAATCCCTCCTACCTGCCTAATCACCAGGTGGCAGTGTAGTAGCACTCATCCATATCTGTCTTTGAAAAGCCTCAATAAAAGAGACATTGCAGTATCTTCACATAGCATAGGCAGAATTATTCGGGTTTTAATTTTTTTAAGTAAGCTCTAAGCCGAACATGGGGCTTGAACTCACGACCCCACGAGTCCCATGCTCTACCAACTCAGTCAGCCAGGCACTCCCCAGGGTTTTAATTTTTTTTTTTTTAAAGTGTTACTCTCTCTCAATATTAAAATAACCCTGCATACATTTTCCTAAAATGCCTTTTTCTTTGAGTACTATGTAGATAGTTTCCTTGTCTAATTTTCTAAACTGGAAAAACTGAATATGTATCATCTAACTGTTTTTTGTTGTCTTACAGTTTTAAGTAAGAACTTTTTATATATCATAGTAGGAAGTAAATTATGTATGTTGTTTTCAACCAGCACTTTCAACAATTGGATTAAGGCAGGGTTGCCCACAGCTTCAACAGAAGCATATGCTAGCATACTATAAACCTCTAAGACAAGCATTCTGACATTTCATTTTTCCTTATCTAAATTTCTCCAGCTGTCATTATGCCATCTGAGACAAGTTTTTAGTCTACAGTACTATTCCACTCTATCAAGGCTTTTGTATTTGCACAATGTCCATTCAGCAGTTTCACCAGGACAAAAGAACCAATTTCAACATTTGGTTTCAGATACCCAGGATTTATTATGTGTTTAAAGTGTGTCTGGATTCTTCTTTTTTGCAGATGGAAATTCAGACATCCCAGTTATGTCATTTGATCCAATGTCAGCTAGCAAGTATAGAACAAAACCTACAACTTAAAACATTTAATGTTTTCTCTTTGACTTTAGTGTCGTGTCATCCTCAAATACTATTGATGGACTGGAACAAGTTTAGGAATGTCTCCCAAACCCTGCATATAATCTTTTCCTATATTTCGAGGTAGTGGTGGAGGAGATTGTCTTTACCTCTGGAGGGACTCTGTAGATACTATTTAGGAGGCAGAGGAAAGCACCTGTGTAGGAACTGCGGTTAAACTACAAGAACCTTTTGTTAAAGTTGACTATACAAAACCTTTGGAAAACAAAAAGAAAGGGAATTACTGTATGATCTGAAGAATCATCAGCTGTCATAGAAGACAAATTGAAAAATATTCAGACTTTGACCTGGGCAGCCTTTCTTCTATAGCCAGTCTACCACCAGTAGGCTTTCAACAGTTAGAATTTTTTAACCTAAATAAAATTGATCCAACCCCATGGCTAAGCTACAAAACAATGTAGTCGTAATTCATACCAGGCTATTAGCAACTACTTTTTACTTATGTATAACTTTACTAAGTTTATATTAGAGCATTTTGTAAAACACATTAAAATTAAGTTAGAAGGGACAAGGCCCTAAATTAGGAATCTAAGATTTCATATTTTAATTCAGTCTCTATAATGCAGTTTGTTACTCAGCCTTGAGGAGCTCTTTGTTTGCACTAAAATTCCAAATATTAGGGATAAAGCTCAACTGTACACCCTTGTAGCCAAAGTTGCATGTAACTCTCTTTGGAAAAAAGCAGATAGGTGAAGGTTCCAACTTTTCAAAAGATAACCTCTGTTAAATTATAAGCCATTTCAGTTTTTTCGTTTTAAGGATGTTCCTTCTGATATTCTTCAAAAATAAGCCTATACAGTTTTATAAAATAATTACACAATATTCATTCAACCTATGCAGTACATGTTAAAATGGAAATATGTTTGTCATTCTGAAAGAGAAATATTTTTGTCTATAGCTACAAGGTGAAAAGTGTTGTGAAAAATAATTTTAAGATATTAGAAGTTAAATGTCGCAGTTTTTATAACTAGTAATGTTACAGAATCTGGTCTGGATTACCTGGTGGAAAAACCAAGCAGCACTCGGAGATCTTGGAAGGCAGGAGGTTTATTTCACACCAACAGGCTCAGAGGAGATCATTCTCCAGAGGTCTAAGTCCTGAGCGTAAGCAGAGGGAACAATTTATAGTCTGTTACTTCCGCATTCTGCATTAGTAGTAATTTGGTGTGCAAGTGGCAAGCAGGGTAGGAAGAAGAACCTGGAAGGGGAGTCTTGACTCTGGGCTGGAATTTCCCCCATTAGTCCTGTCAGTAATCTTGTAACAGATTTTTCCCTATCATTCCCCCCTTTGATCCTCTTTAAACAGATCTAGGCATCTAAAGATGCCTCTTTAAACAGATCAAAGGGCATCATCTTTATTTGTTATGAGCTGGTCCTTTCTCTTAGTTCCCTGACTTTGGTTGTGACTATTCTCAACTGGTTTACAAAGTAACAGCATACTTCTCTGAGGAAGATGCAGGTACCCCCTTTCTCGGCAGTGAGGAGGTCAAGTGCCCATCTGTTCTGGAGGGCAACTCCTTTCAGGTAACTTATTTGGTTCTGCAAGGACACTAGGGAGTTGGTGCCATAGAAAAGCCTATGCCTCCTATGTTTATCCCTATCCTTGTGGCTATTCCTGCCCCTAGGAGGACAGGTAGCAACACCACTTGTTTAGCCTGGGCCTTAGGGCTGAAAGTTTACAAATGGGGCCCAGATTAGAGGCAACCAATACCAACAAAACATCTATCCATAAGAGGAAAGTGAGTGCGAACAGCAACCTCTCGCTGTTTCCCCAGCTTTCTTGGGCAGCCTCTGCCAATCCAATGACAAGGAGTAAGGACAGTTTATTTATTTTATCTGACCTGCGATTCCTCAGGCTTCTGCCATGCATAGAGCAGCTAGCTTCTGGGATGTGGCTGGAGCAAGGCTGACGATCAGACTTGGGTCAGTCTTCAAAATCTGGGGCTCCTCAGGATTGGCCCTCTTGACTCTGGAGTAGTGGACCCATGGAGTGATGTCTATGACCTTGAGGGCAGTAGGGGTGGTCAGAATAATGGTATGAGGCCCAATCCACTGTGGTTTGAGAGGGTCTTTTTTTTTTCCCAATCTTTGACCCAGACCGAGTCCCCTGGTGATAAGGGGTGTACACGGGATCCTAAAGAGATTGGGGTGCTCTCTATGGTATATTGTTGTAACTCATTTAGGAAGGCCCTAAACTTGAAGTTGTTCTCTTATGTCCTTATCCTCTATTTGGTGTAGGTTCCCTGGGAGGCTCCCTAGACATGGAAGTGGCCTCCCCTATGTTAGTTTAAAAGGGGAGAAACCTTGAGTTCCCGGTGTGTAATGGACACACAGGAGGGCCAGGGGCAGCAGATTGGGCCACAGGATGTCTGTTTCCTGACAGAACTTGGCTAAGGTTCCCTTGAGGGTGCGATCCATCCATCTACTTTCCCTGAGCTTTGAAGCCGGTAAGCAGTCTGCCACGAATACAAGCCCGTTATTGCTGTGAATTGTGGCCAGTACGCCAAATCGGGTGACAGTTTCTTTTTTGAACTCTTGGTGGGGGTCACAGTGCAGTTAAGGGAGGGAGCTATGTCTACCTCCTTATTAGTTGCTGTCTTGGTCACTGTGTCTGTTAGATGATTCCCTGTAGGGTTGTCTCCCTTCTGGTGTTCTTTGCAGTGTAGAACTGCAACTTTTTTTGGAAGCTAGACAGGCTTGAGGAATTTTAGTATTTCCTCCTTGTTTTTGATGGTTTTCCCCACTGTGGTGAGGAGGTCCCTTTCTTTGTAGATTGCCCCATGTATGTGTATAGTAGTAAAGGCATACTAGGAGTCAGTGTAGATGTTGACTTGCTTGTCTTTGCTAATGGTAAGGGCTCGGATTAAGGCATGTCATTCAGCCTGTTGTGCTGACCATCCCACAGGTAGGGCATTGGCCTCTAGGACTTTGTCTGTGGTTGTCACTGCATACCCTGCCTTTTGAATGCCTTCTGTGATGAAACTGCTACCATCACTGAGGTCTGAGTTTCTAGGGCCTGGTCACACAGATCTGGGTGACTTGCGAATACTTTATCAGTCACCTCAGAACAGTCATGATCTGGTTTCCCTTCCTCAGAAGGTAGGAACGTTGTGGAGTTCAGTGTCTGCACTGTTTCAAGAGTGACTGTGGATTCTCGCAGAGAAGCCCCTGATATTGTGCTAGCCAAGAGTTGGAGAGGTAGTGGTGTCCTTGAGGGCTCATGAGAGACCAAACAGCATGAGGGACCTTGACATTTAGTTCTTATACCAGGGTGAGTTTATCTGCTTCCTTAATGAGCAGAACTGTGGCCGCTAGTGCCCTAAGGCATGATGGCCATCCTGCTGCCACTGGGTCCAGCCTCTTTGATGGGTATGCTCCTGACCGTTGCCAAGGGCCAACAGTCTGAGAACCCCAAGGGTGACCTTTTCCTTCTCAAGCACAAAGAGATTAAAAGGCTTTCCTATATCGGCAAGGGCTGGTGCCTGCCCCAAGGTGGCCTTTATCTCTAGGAAGGCGGCTTCGGCCTCCTCTGTCCAGATACCCCAGGACCGGGTTCTTGATCTGGTCCTACCAAGGGATTTTAGAGGGTTCTTGCTGTTGCCGAGAATCTGGGGTTCCAGATTTGGCAGAATCCCACAGCCTCCTGGAATTCTCGTAGCTCCCTCTTAGTTTAGAACTGGGGTACGGAGGTGATGACCTTTATTTCTCTCCAGCCCTAGTGCTCTTTTACCTTGGGTGAGGAGGAAGCCTAAGTATTGGACTTGCTGTTGGCAGATCTGTGCCTTTTTCTATGAGACCTGACACCCTGAGTCCGACAGGAGTTGGAGAAGGGCCCTTGTGCGCTCTGTGCAACGTGGCCTATCTTGGAAAGCCGGAGAAGTCTCCAGCCAGTGCCTCTCCAAAGAGGGTAGGCAAATTTTTAAACCCTTGTGGGAGGCGCGTCCAAGTCAGTTGCATCTGACGCCCTGTGTCTGGTTTGGTCCATTTGAAGGCAAACAAGGGTTGGATCTGGGGGGCCACGCGAAAGCAGAAGAAGGCATCCTTTAAGTCTAGGCAGGTAAACCAGCTGGCAGAGCCTGGGATCTGGCTGAGGAGGGTGTATGGGTTTGGGACCACTGGGTGCAAGGAGGCAGTCACTTTGTTGATAGTTTGTAGGTCTTGAACTGGCCGGTACCCTCCTCCTGGCTTCTTGACTGGCAAGAACAGGGTGTTCTTGGATGCCTGATCTTGCCTCTTGTGGGAGGGGATATTGCCACTGTCTCTGTGGTTGAGCCCCTGGGATTAACTCTACAATGACAGGGGCCCAGTTATGGGCAAGTCCAGGAGGGTTGTCCTCAGCCCATACAGTGAGGAAGGCAGTCCTGAATTCTGGTGGGCCACTTGGTTGGACCTGGCATTTGGGCCCTCAGCTTTGAGAGTACATCCTGGCTGAGGAGAGGAATAGGGCTTTCAGGTAGGTAGAGGAACTCATGCTGTACTCTATGGCCCCCAAGTTCACATAAAAGTCATAGTTTGGCCCCCTACTTTCATTTTGACCATGGGCTTATGGGGGCCAAGAAGAAGTGAGCCTGGTCCCCCCTCAATCTGAATCTATAACTGCTAGTCTTATGAGGTCTTTTTTGCAGGGTTCTTTTGCGTATCGGCTGGGTTTCTGGGACTTTCCCTGGTTGGGACATTTATTCTAACAATGTCCTTTCTCCTTGCAGTAGGCACATTGATCCTTTGCTAAGGAGGTTCTGGGCCTCCTCCTTTTGGCAGCTGGACTTATCCTGTCCTTTTGTCGTGGCTCTCTTGTGCCTCAGGATCAAACAGGGTATAAGCTTCACATAGCCTCTCATAATAATCCCTGGGGGATTTCCCTTGCTGGTGAGCATATTCATGGCTTCTTACCCTCTGCTCAGATCCCCTGGAGGAGAGCTTCTTGGTACCGGTGGGTGTGGACCAGCATCTGGAGAGCACCTGCACTTGGCTGATGGTGCAGTCTGCCTGCTGGTCCGGGGGAGAGAGAGGATCTGCCGAGTCTGAAGGTAGCAGAGTATCAGGAACTGGGGGATAGGTGCTGACAGTCTTGGGGGAGCATATGGCAGGGGCACCATTGGTCCTTCCTCCGGATCACTGGCGAGAATTTGTGGGGGTCGGGACTTCTGTACCCTAGCCTGTCTCTGTTCATTGCAGGTAAATCGTACCCAAGGGGGAAGGGTTTGGGTAATCCCTAACCAGAAGTTGATATACGGGACTGATCGGGGTGACCTGTGTCCCCAGTGACAACACTCCAGATGCAGCAGACCATTGGGACATCTAAGGTTCTCTTCGAGGACCATCCTATACCAAAAGTGGGACATTCCAACTTACATACTGTCCTTAACTTGCCAGGGGTCATTTTAATTCCATAGTCTCCCCAAAACCCCATTTTTGCACTGTCCTGACCCCATAATGTTCCTGTGAGATGGAGTCGCAAAGAGACAGAGGGGTAGAGGAGCCCCCTCTAATGAGGAGACCAGTCAGATGCCTGTTTGGCCATGTTCCGAAGGTACTTAGGTGATGCTTAGCTGTAGTGGTCTCAGCTTTGTGACTTAAGATCAGAAACTATTCCAATGCCGTCATAGACTGTGTGCCATTCACCATGAAATCGCAGACGGGTGCACTCAGACTCCAGGTGCTTTTGGGGACCTTACGGGTGCCTGCCTATGGAGCCCCAGAATCGAACTTGGCAGGCAAACCAGACCGAGTTGCACATTCACACTCACATACACACCAGAGGTTATTACATTCCCTCCCACAGAATTCCTACCTGTGAGATCTCTGAAGTCTGAGGCGACAGAGCGGGAGACTGCCGAATATCAGGCAGGGCATGCCTTCTCCATTGCAATTCCTCATTCTGTCACTGCCTTGCCGTTTTCCCAAACTAGTGGCAACAATGGGCTCGTGCGGTTAGGGAACCAAATGTTATGGAACCTGGTCTGGATCACCTGGTGGAAGAACCAAGCGGCACTTGGAGATCTTGGAAGGCGGGAGGTTTATTTCACACTGGCAGGCTCAGAGGAGATCACTCTCCAGAGGTCTCAGTCCCAAGTGCAAGCATGGGGGACAATTTATAGTTACTTCTGCATTCCGCATTAGTAGTTACTTGGTGCCCATGGCAAGCAGGGTAGGAAAAAGAACCCAGAAGGGGAGTCTTCGGTTGGGGACTGGAATTTCCCTAACAGTCCTGTCAGCCATCTTGTAACAGATTTTTCCCTATCAGTAAAATTTCATACAGATTTATTTCTGATTATTTATTTCCATAACTGCAAAAACATTCTTTTTAATGCAAATTTTATACAAATTATTTAAAAATAAATATTAAGCTATATAATAAGTAATGCCTTTATGTGGATTTTTTTCTTACTCTGAATATAAATTGAACAACAAACATTCTAGAGATCTTATAATTTGAGAGCTAGAAGGGTCTTTGGAGATATCCCAAGAAAGCATATTTAGTTTATATATGAGGAAACTGAGACCCAGTGAAGTTAAGGGACTTATCTAAAATGATACAAATAATTAGTGGTGAAATTAGATTTAGATTCAGATCAGCTCAGTCAAGTGCCTCCTGTGAAATTTTCCAACTTTTTTATAGAAAAAAATTAATTTCTTCACATTTTGTATATTTTTCTTAAGGTTCATGTATTTATTTTGAGAGAGAGAGCATGAATAGGGGAACAGCAGAGAGAGAGGGAGAGAGAGAATGCCAAGCAGGCTCTGCGCTGAGACTTGATCTCACAAACTGTGGGATCATCCCACAAACCATAGGATCATGACCAGAGCCAAAACCAAGAGTTGGATGTACAACTGACTGAGCCACCGACTGAGTATATGTATACTCTTTAGTTGATTCCTAAAGCTTACTGTGTAAAATTCAAGGCAATATTTCTTAATTATTGTTTTCCTTAGGAAATGTTACTATCCTTGATCATTCTTGAGATCAAAGCAATTGACTAAGTAACAAATATAGATACAAATAGGCCTGGATTCACATCCCAGCCAAGTGTGTAACTAATTTCAGACAAATCACTTTACCAATCTCAACTTTAATTTCCTGATTCATACAATGAAAATAAGAATTGTGCCTTTCACCAGGCTTGTGACAAGAATTAAATAACCTGCACCTTAATTGTTTGCCTTTAGTAATAATTGTAATAATAATTATTATTATAGCATTTCTTATGTGACTGTTGTAAGGTTTCAGCAGACTTTAGGTATTAAAATGATTTTATATTACTTTGCAAAACACAAATTCTATTTTGTAAAAGGCGGGAGGGGAAATGGAAATGTAAATTGCAGCAGGAGGAGTTAACCTTGGCCCTCCTCTTCCATCCCCCTCAAATAAGGGTTGTTCATTCTTTTATTTCTGTATAGCACTGAATCAGGAGGTGATATGACATTCTTCTAGTTCATTCCTGACACTTTTGTGCAGCTATCACATACTTTACCTTTCACATCTATTATCGGAGGACCTCATAATTACTCCCCAACATTTACTGAGGATGTGGATACCAGTTTCTGGTCCATCTTTCTACCTTAGTTGGTGCTATCAATGGACATTATTTAAAGTTCCAAGTGTACAGCCTATTTAGGATCCCAGCCCTTGAAAATCACTCAGAGAATACTGTATGTCATAGAAGTTTTCCCAAAGGAAAGAAAATAAAAATAATGAGATGTTCAATTGAGGGCATAAATATAGTAACTAACCTTGAATAGATATATAGGTAGATAATGTTTAGATAAAATATTCAAATAATAATAGTATTATTGTTTAATTTTATTAATAATTTATTAATGTGAAATATCCAAATTATGCCATGGCCGATGTAATCATAGGATATAGATAGACATAACCATGATGAAATGAGCAGGTTCAGTTTATATATGCAAAACTTTGATGATAGAAAAAAAGGTGGAATACAGTGAATTATCTGGATATTAGGTAAATGGTGTCTCCAATCTAACTTGATGGCTAAATTAAACTCTTTATTAAGAAATTATTCATTATAATGTAGTTTTATAGTTATAATTTTAATATATTTTAATGTTTATTTATTTTGAGAGAGCACAAGCAGGGGAGGTACAGAGAGAGAGGGAAAGAAAGAGTCCCAAGCAGACTCTGCACCGTCAGTGCAGAGCCCAGTGTGAGGCTCAAACTCATGAACTATGAGATCATGACCTGAGCCGAAATCAAGAGTCAGCCGACTGAGCCACTCAGGCCCGATTATTATTTTAATTAGACAAACAGTTGGGAAACAAAACATTAAAAATATCTCTTTTATTAAAAAAAAAAAAAAAAAAAGAGCAGCGTGCCTGGATGGCTCAGTCAGTTAAGTGTCTGACTTTGGCTCAGGTCATGATCTTGCAGTTCATGAGTTTGAGCCATGTATCAGGCTCTCTGCTGCCAGGGCAGAGCCCGCTTCAGATCCTCTGTCTCCCTCTCTCTCTCTGCCCCTCCCCCCATCTTGTGATGTGCTCTCTCTCTCTCTCAAAAATAAAAATATTTTTCAAATAAATGAATGAGCTAATGAATATTATTATATACATTTGTGGCCTATACTGTTCTATCTCAATTTGCTTGTTTTGCTGCCTGCTGAATTAAGCAGTTAAAAGCATCAGTGGCAATTATTCTTGCATCTGCATTAGACCATGTGTTAGAATGCCTCATACAAGTGATTAAAACCTTCAGATAAATAAAAGATTCAAAATCATGGACCTCTAATATATAGCTAGTAAGAATGATCTTGCTTCAGTTAAGAGTTCTCAGGTTGAATTAAAATCATAGCAGCTGTTGTAGGATACAGCTTTACTTGCTGGCCAGAGAGCAGGATGGACAGTTCTGCCACATTTGGGTTGCAGCCATTGAACCATAATGACTGTAGAGCCCTTTCTATGGCCCCACCTGGACAGGGAAGCAATTTGTAGCCCTGCCCAACTGCTGAATACAGCATCCCATCCCACTGGCTAGAAAGCCTGACCAGAGCATGCGGGCAGCCAGAGAGCCCATCACACTGCAGCACCTGAGCAAGGAATCAAGCCAGATATTCTTTTCCACTGTTCCCAGACAGTGGCATGCCTCTTGATCTCAGAGCATGAGCAGTGGCCTAACCCAAATAGAGACACTGACAGCAGGCCCCAACTGCCAAAGGATGTGACCACCTGAATCATCCAGAACTCGAAGCTAAACTGGAGTCTGGAGGAGGGGACAGCTTACTCAGATGTTCAAATACCATTGCAAGGAATTAAGGATCACAAAGAATCAAATAGACATGACACTAACAAAGGAAACTAATACAGTTCTTGTGGTAACCAAAAGAAATCAGGAGTAGCTATGCTTACATCAGATGAAATAGACTATAAGAGAAAAATGCTCAAAAGGGACAAAGAAGGTCATTGTGTAATGATAAAGGAGTCAATCCATCAAGAAGATACAATTCTAAGTATGTACTCAACATCAGAGCACCTAGTATATAAAGTAAATAAGGAAAAATAAACAGTAATAAAAGTTGGGGAGTTAATACCCTACTCTCAACAATGGATAGATCATTTAGACACAGAATCAATATGAAACAATGCTATAGACCAAATGGGCCTAACATATATACAGAACATTTAATCCAACAGCAGAAGAATGGACATTATTCTCAAATACATGTGGGACATTTTCTATGATAGGTCATATGTTAGGGCATGAAATAAGTCTTAACAAATTCAAAAATTTAGAAATTATATCATGTACCTTCTCTAACCACAATGGTGGGAAACTAGAAATCACTAACTGGAATAAACCTGGAAAATTCACAAGTACATGGAAAGTAAGCACCACACTTCTTAAAGGATCAAAAAAGAAATCAAAAGGGGAAAAAATATCTTGAGACAAACTAAAATGGAAACACAACATACCCAAACTTAAAGATATGGCAAAAGAAGTTCTCAGAGGAAAGGATCTAGCAATAAGTACATACACTGATAAATAAGAAAGATCTCAAGTAAGTGACCTAATCTCATACCTTAAGGAACTAGAAAAAGAATGAACTAATCCCAAGTTAGCAGAAGGAAGGAAATAATTGAGTAGGACAAATAAATAAGGTAGAGAACAGAAAAAAACAAAACAAAACAAAACAGAAAATATTTACAAAATTGAGTTGGTTCTTTGAAAAAATAAAATTGACAAACCTTTAGTAAGACTAACCAAGAAAAAGAAAGAGTACCCAAATCATAAATGCAAGTGGAGACATTACAACTAATACCACACATATACGAAGAGTCAGAAGAGATTACTGTGAACAACTATATACCAACAATTTAATGACCTAGAAGAAATAGACAAATTCCTAGAAACATATAACCTACCAAGACTTATCATAAAAAATAGAAAATTTAAACACACTAATAATGAGTAAGGAGAGTGAATCAGTAATCAAGAAACTCTCAATGAGGAAAAGCCTAGAACCAGATGGTTACAATGGTGAATTTTTCCAGACCTTTAGAGAAAAATTAAAGACAATCCTTTTCAAACTCTTCCCAAAAAATAGAAGAGGAGGGAACACTTCCAAACTCATATTAGACCAGCATTACCCTGATACCAAAGCCAGATAAATATACTACAAGAGAAGGGAGCTACAGGCCAACATTCCTGGTGAATATAGATGCAGAAATTCTCAACAAAAATACTAGCAAACACAATTCAGCAGCACACTGAAAAGATCATACACCATGATCAAGTGGGATTCATCCCTGGGATGCAAAGATGTTTCAACATATGTAAATCAATAAACATTATACATTAATAGAATGAAAGATTAAAATCATATAATCATCTCTTGATGGAAAAAAGCAATTGATAAAATTCAACATCCATTTGTGATAAAAATTCTCAAAAACACCCTGATAGGTAACATAGCTTAACATAATAAAGGTCATATATAACAAGCCCACAGATAACATCATACTCCATGGTGAAAGGTCAAAGCTTTTCCTCTAAGATCAGAAACGACTCTCACCACCTTTATTCATCATAGTACTGGGAGTTCTAACCAGAGTAATTGGACAAGAAAAGGAATAAAAGGCATCAGAATTGGAAAGGAAAAAGTAAATTTATCTGTTTGCAGATGACATGATTTTATATATGGAAAATCCTTAACACTCTACCAAAAAACTTCTAGATCTTATCAATGACTTCAGTGTAGTTACAGGACACAAAATCTACTTGCAAAAATTAGTAACATTTCTATACATTAAATACCAATAATTTGAAGGAGAGACAAGACAATGTCATTTATGATAACATCAAATACAGTGAAATACTTAGAAATAAATTTAACCAAGGAGATGAAAGATTTGTACACTGAAAGCTTTAAGACATTGATGAAAGAATTGAAGAAGACAGGAATAAATGAAAAGATACTCATGTTCATGGATTGGAAAAATTGATGTTAAAATGTTCATACTACCCAAAGCTATCTATAGATTCAGTGCAATTTCTGTCAAGATTCCAATGGATTTTTTGTTTGTTTTTACAGAAATAGACAAAGCAATCCTAAATTCTTATGGAACAAAAGCTGCAAATAGGCAAAACAATCCTGAGAAAGAGAAAAGCTGGAGGCATTACACTCCCTGATTTCAA
The DNA here is from genome assembly GCF_023721935.1 of Panthera uncia. Lineage (NCBI taxonomy): Eukaryota > Metazoa > Chordata > Mammalia > Carnivora > Felidae > Panthera > Panthera uncia. The sequence continues at coordinate 123,754,448 of NC_064816.1, forward strand.
ACTGTATTACAAAGCTATAGTAATCCAAAACAGTATAGTATTGGCTTAAAAACAGACATATAGATCAATAGAACAGAATAGAGAGCTCAGAAATAAACCCATGCATTTATGGTGAATTCATTTATGACAGAGGAACCAGGTATATACGATGGGCAAAAGGCACTCTCTTCAATAAATGGTGCTAGGAAAACTGGAAGACTAGATGCAAAGGAATGAAACTTATCTACACCATTGACAAAAATTAACTCAAAATGTATTAAAGACTTAAATGTAAGACTTGAATCAGTTAACCTCCTAGGAAAAAATAGGGAAAAAGCTCATTTATTTTGGTCTTGGCAATGATTTTTTGGAAATGACAAAGAACAAGCAGCAAATGCAAAAATAAACAAGTGAAATTACATCCAACTAAAACGCTTCTGCACTGCAAAACAGATGGTCAACAAAATGAAAAGCAACCTATGGAATGGGAGAAAAAAATCACCTCTCTGGTAAGGAGTTAATATCCACAATACTTAAGAATTCCTACAGCTCAATAACAATAGCAAAAGTAATCTAATTAAAGAATGGGCAAAGGACCTGAATGGACTTGTTTGCAAAGAAAATAGTCAGATGGCTGATAGGTACCTGAAGAGGTGCTTGACTTCCATAATCCTCAGGGAAATGCAAATCAAAACCACAATGAGATATCACCTCACACCTGTTAAGATAATTAATATCACAAAGATGATAGGTAAGTGTTGGCAAAGATGTGGAGAAAAAACCCTTGTGAACTGTTGGTGAGAATGTAAATTGATGCAGCCATTATGGAAAACAGAATGGTTATTCTTCAAATATTTGAAATCCAACTACCATATGATCTAGCAATTCCACTGGTATATGTCCAAAGGAAACAAAATCACTCTCTCAGATATCTGAACCTTCATGTTCATTGCTACATTATTTATAATAGAAATGGAAGTAACCTAGATGTACACAAATGAATAGGTAAAATGTGATATCTACTTATGTATACATAATGTGATATATAATGTCCACATATATATGGTATAGAGATGTGTGTATTTGTGTGTGTGTGTGTGTGTGTGTGTGTGTGTGTATGAAATATTCAGCTATAAAAAGGAAGGAAATCCTACCATTTGTGACAAAATGGGTGAACCTTGAGGGCATTATGCTAAGTGAAATGTTAGACAAGATAAATACTGTGTGATTTCACCTAAATATAGAATCTTAAAAAACCTAACTCATACAGACAGAGAACAGATTGGTGGTTGCCAGAGGTGGGGAGCTAGGGGTTGGGGAAATGGGTGAAGGTGATCAAAAAGTAGAAACTTCTGTTATAAGGTAAATAAGTTCTAGGGGATATAGAGTACAGTATGGTGACTGTAGTAAATAATACTGTATTAAATATTTGAAAGTTGCTATAATGCTAAGAGTAGATCTTAAAAGTTCTCATCACAAGAGCGGTGCCTGGGTGGCTCATTTGGTTGAGCCGCTGCCTCTTGATTTTGGCTGAGGTTATGATCCCAGGATTGTGGGATTGAGCCCTACATCAGGCTCCGCACCGAGCATAGAGCCTACTTGATATTTTCTCTCTGCCCCTCTCGCCTGCTCACACTCTTTTTCTCTCTAAAATAAAATTAAAAAAAATTTTTAAAGACATTTTTAATTATGTGTGGTAATGAATGTTAATTAAACTATTGAGGGAAATACAAATACTTCACAATATATACTTAATCAAGTCACTGGTACGCTTTAGGCTTATACAATGTTACATGTCAATTTTATCTCGGTAAAGCTGGGGGAAAAAAAGAAAAAGGGCATCAGGTATAGGGTGTCCAGCCTAAGTTAGATGAGTTAGGCAGAGAAGGCCTCTAAGGCCTTACTGAGGTATGACCAAAATACTAAAAAAGAGTGTACTCAAAGGTTTGGAGAAGAGTGTTGCAGGAAGAGGGAGAAATAAGTTCCAAAGCCCGAATTTTGAGGAAATTAAACAGTAAAGTTTAATAACAAAGCTAATATGGGGCAAATTATGAATAAGAACAGAGGACATAACTAATATAGACAAATAGATCTGGGATGTATTCCCATTACCTGAAATATGATGTTGAACAAAATTGTTAAACTCTCTGCACCTCAGTTTTTTCATTAGCAAAATGCAGATAACTGCCTGATAAAGTTTTTCCAATTATTAAATGAAGTTATATATGCAAAGAACCTTGTTCATAAAAGTGCTCAGTAACTTTTTATTCCATATTTTTTTGAAATTGCTTAACCAAACGTTGACATATTACCCCTTTAATTCATGAGATGTTGTTCCAAAGTAAAATTGAGAGAAAGAGAGGAAGGGAAATTGATTTGTGTCCTTATGGAGAGGAATTAGACTATTTTGTATAATCTAGTAGGAGAAAATAAAATTTTACCTTCCAAAAGAAAACAAATTCTGAATATTTGTCTTAATTTTTTTGTAATAGCTTATTGCTGAATACATAGAGAATGGTAATATTAAAGAAACATTACATACGAGATCATCTGTTACTACTGCAATCTATTTCTTTATGTATTAGACAACTCCGGTTCTTGCTCACTTCAGTCAGATTTTGAGGAAAATTTTTAGATTCAGGAGACCTTTTAATTAACTAGTGAATATCTAAATATAGGAGTGAGCAGATCCTCAACATTGTATAGAGAATGAGAAAAACACAGGAGGGATTGAAGGAAAGAGAAATACCACATAGTGGTTGCTAGGGAATAAACATGGAGAAATGTATTGCCTTCATAAATATATCTTAACTGGGGTCAGGAAATAAAGTGCTAATCAAATGCTAATTTGATTTAGTACCAAACAGAGGTAATTACAGTGGAGAGTGTGTGTGTGTGTGTGTGTGTGTGTGCACGCGTGTGTGTGTGCGCGTGCACACTGGCGAAGGGGGCTTAGTTCTCCAACAAAACTGTTTCTGGTTAAAGCAAGGGTTCTTATTAATAAAATTGCTGACAGGGAAAAAATTCATTATATGGCGTAAGAGAAATTGTATTTTTTCTTCAAGGGAAGATGAATTTTAAATGTAATATAAAAACAATAATTTAAAAGATTCTAATTTCCAAAATGCTTAAGTGACTTGTTGAATTTTCTGCAGTGTAACTTTTTTAGATGAGTGCTAATATATGTACATGTCAATTATTTATTTTAGAAGATCAACATTTTTCTTTAATATTGATTTCTATTTCATTTCTTCCAGAGCTATTACAACTAATTGGTAGGTAGTATGAGTTGTCAAACAGAGAATTTTCTCATGCTAATAGTTTGAAGTGGTGGATGGTGGTATACTACTCACAGAACACTGATTTTATTTGTGTGGTCTTGTTTTAGAGAAAAGGAGGGGCCATAACTTATTTTTAAGATAAAATACAGGCCAAAGAAAAAGTAAATGAGATAATAAAAGATACAATAAGTGCACATGTGTGGAAAGGTTGAGAAAGAGACAATAAGAAATAAATGGGGAAAGAAAAGCTGTCCTCTATTACTCACCTGAATTTCGTATTTACTGACTAATAGCTTATCAATGTGAGAGAGACTTGAGGTTTCCACTTTTATTCTGCTTGGTCCCATTTGTCCCAGTTCAAATTTCAGCCTCCTCAGTGTTCTCCATTTAACTTCTTTTAACTAAAACAGAAAAAAAAAATTTCTCTCAAAGACTTTTCATTCACAGCCATAAATTTAGCCCTGGGACTCTCAATTTTCATTGCTTTCTTTCATTTTTTTTTTTTTTTTTGGAACACCATCCTATGAAAACTGTAATGAAAATAATCATGCATGTGCCTGCTTGTCACATGACCATGCAATAATTGTGACAGCAAATCTTTGGAAAGAGAGATTATTAAACTGATAAAGTGGTCATCTCAGTGGAAACATTGTTCTAGCACCTATTCTTTACACAGAAATGTTATTACAAATGGGAAAACAAATTAACTGACCATGACAGTATAATGAAAATGAATTGACTTAAGTATATATCCTTTGTGTGCTGTGTATTATTGTCTTAAGTCTGCTTCATGAAATTTTTTTAACAAATACAGTCTTGTCAGCCAGGGCCAAAGACTTCTCCATTTACGGAAAGTGTGATCATGTTAAAATGTCTTACTAATTTTACCCCTTCCTCATTTTTACTATAATCCAATGTCTTATAGAGATCATAAAGATGGAGTAGAAAAAATAAATGTATTTAGAAAACCTATAAAGGATTTAAATGAGGGGGCATATATAGAAGGAATAAAATTTAGAAATAAGAATTGTTACTAGAGACAAAATAACCTCAGTAAATGTTAATCACAATTTATACATATTGCTTTATTTATTTACTTAAACATTGTCTAACCGCCCCCCCCCAATATAAAGTCCATGTATCAGCTTTAATTTTGCTGTACTGTTGTATTCCCAGCATATACAGTACTTTCAATAAATAATCTATTAAATGCATACACGTTTATGCTTTAGAAATAAACGGCAAAAGCACTGGCTCTTTGGGTTTGGGGTACATATATTAATGTTTATTGGAGTGGGTAGTAAACATATACAGTTTTACTTGTCTTGAGAACCAGTTTGTTTCTGAAATCAGAAAGTTATACTTCACCAGTTGTAAATTTGGTGAGCTAAAGTGGATTTAATTTTTACATACAAAAAGGCAAAAACAGGGAAGTGGACAGTCATAGGATATATCATGACTTTATTTTGATTAGAAGTGCTCTTTTTGCTTAACATCTCTAGATAGATAATTATGTAGACTTTCACATTTATTGTGTATTAGTAGGAAAAGCTACAGGATGTCATCTCCCATCCATTGTGCTAAAACCCAGAACTCCAGAGGCCTGCATGTCTCTGGTCTTTCCCACTCTCTCAGGTAGTTCAACCATCCCACCTTTAAATGTGTTGAATCTACTCAATATTTTCATCTCCACGGCTGGTCCAAAACACCATTACATTTCTCCTGCATAACCACAGCAACCTCCTTCCTTCTGTTTTTGCCCTCCCCCCACAATCCTTCCTCCACATAGCATCCTGTATGATCATTTTTTATCAGTCCAATCATGCTATAACCTTGTTTCAAAGAATCAGGTGATTTCCAGTTTCACTTAGAATAAAATTCAAACCTCTTACTTGGCCTATGAAACTATGAAATCTGCATCTCTCTTAGCTCATAACCACAAACTGTAGCACCCTGTATTCTAGTGATAGTGGTCTTTTCTCTATTCTGCAAGAACACAAAGTTTTTTCCCATCCCAGGTCCTTGGCACATGGTACACCCCTTGCCCATGTACTCTATTCCCAGATGTTCACATACCTGGCCACTTAGCATTCATACACCCATCCTGTGAAAAGTCTTACTTGACAGTATAACTAAAGAAGCCTCTGATCCCCATTTATTCTCTGTTCCAGGGGTTGGCAAACTGTGGCTCCCAGTTCAGCTGCCTGTTTTAGAAAATATAGGTTCATTAAAACACAGCTATGCTTTTGTGTATGGCTGCTTTTGTACTACATCAGAGTAGAATGACTTTGGGAACCAAGTTGATGAACCATAGTGACACAGACCAAAAAGCCACAAAACCTAAAATACTTGTTTTTGGGTCCTGAGGTAAAGACCTGACTGAAGAGACTCATTTTGGAGATGTTACACGAAAGAGAAATAACCTTTGTTAGTGCAAATGATAGGAGGCTTTATGTTATCACAACCCAACTTAGCCGGTATAAATTGACACAAGGAATATGTAGGATATATTGTAGATAAAAATAGAATGGTTTTTAGATCAATGAAATAAGTCTTTAGGTAGAGGTATTTCCATGTTACAGCGTGGGGTGTTCAATGTATCTTTACTAACTGTTCTCAAACATCTCTTATGATTGGGAACAGATGGCTGCAATGATTTTCAGATGATGTTCTGTAATCCTGGAAACATTGAGCAATCTTTAATCATCTTGAAATTCTTAAGAAATAATTTGTTATTTATTGGGACAAAATGAGCTACAAGGTATTTTTTAAGAATGACTTAGCATAGAAAGTACCCATGATTAAAGTATCAAGTAAGACCGACTGCAATTCAAGTATTCTAATTTCAACTGCATTTTCTTTCCTATCAATATGTAAAGATCTATGTCCTGCAAAACTATAAATTCTGAATATTAAGCAGTTACTGAATAAAAGATCAGAGACAAAAGCAGTACAGTGTTGCAACATTCAAATAAGTGTATATAAAGTTGAAATTGTAATCTGAGGTAAAAATATTTAGTAAAAGTCATTAAATTTGACTCACTAATATCTTAATAGTTACTCTTCTGATAGACATATATATCTAGTACTATTAAAAGTCATAAGATTATTCCTTTTATTTAATATGTGGAGTTAATTTAAACTAGAAAGAAAGGATATATGAACTTTACACTCAAAGTTCTTAATCACACTGCATTATTTGGGGCTAGTTGTTACAGTGTGTCTATATCATATCCATGGCTATTATCTGTAAAAGGTTTTACAAAATTTAGATCACACATTATAGTCAGCTTCATATCCTGGATTTTTTTGTCATTATGAGTGATTTATATTTCTAAAATTTTTTAATGTTTATTTATTTTGGAGAGAGACAGAGACAGAATGTGAGTGGGTTAGGGGCAGAGAGAGAGGGAGACACAGAATCTGAAGCAGGCTCCAGGCTCTGCGCTGTCAGCACAGAGCCTGACAAGGGGCTCAAACTTATGAGCTGTGAGATCATGACCTGAGCTGAAGTCGGATGCTCAACTGACTCAGCCACGCAGGCACCCCTATTTATTTTTTTTAATACAACTTATTGTGAAATTGGCTAACATAGAGTGTGTACTGTGTGCTCTTGGTTTTGGGGATAGATTCCCATGGTTCATCGCTTACATACAACACCTAGTGCTCATCCCAACAGGTGCCCTCCTCAATTGTTTATTTATTTTTGAGAGAAAGTGAGAGAGAGAGAGACAGAGTGCAAGTGGGGAAGGGGCAAAGAGAGAGGGAGACACAGAATCTGAAGTAGGCTCCAGCCTCTGAGCTATCAGCACAGAACCTGATGTGGGGCTCGAACTCATGAGCCATGAGATCATGACCTGAGCCAAAGTTGAACACTTACCTGACTGAGCCACTCCAGCACCCTGAGTGATATTCTTAGAAAATCTATTTTATTAATAAAATAATTGTGGAAAAACAGATTTACTGAAACTTGCCCTATTTTAGACAATTTTGTTTATGCACTTTGTTATTAGAAGGGCTGTTAAAAGAAATCCATCCCTTTTTGAAATTATGCAAATGTTATTCATATTATAAACATTATTGAATGATTAGATTGCTGATGCATATCAACAAATTGCTTTCCATATAGTTTGCATCAAATTTTTACTGTCTTGATAAATATGCATCAAAGTGCTATCTTAACATAGGCTCACTAGAGGGGTGGCTGGGTGGCTCAGTTGTTTGAGCATCCGACTTTGGCTCCGGTCACGATCTCACGGTCTGTGAGTTCGAGCCCCGCGTGGGGGCTCAGAGCCTAGAGCTTGCTTCACATTCTGTGTCTCCCTCTCTCCCTGCCACTCCCCCACTCATGCTCTGTGTCTGTCAAAAATAAATAAACATTAAAATTTTTTTTTAAAAATACATGCTCACTAGAAATGTTACCTTTTTGTTTTGCTTTTTATTTTTGTAGCAAAGAAATCTCTTTATTGTTTTAATGTATACTCTTTCATATTTTATGGCATTCATCAAATACTTAAGCTTTATTTGTAATAAAGTCTTATTCTGGGTTTCTATTCTGTCTCATTGGTTCATACTATACCACAATAATTTATATAATGCGGATCCTCCTTTCTTAACATATTTGGATTATTACTCTATTAATAGTAGTCAAATGATAATGGTAGCTGAAGTTTCTGGAGTTCTTAGTATGTGTTAGCCACTCTGCTAAGCAGACCAATCTGTTTATGTCTCTATGCAATGCTTATCATTGGTTGTGGCTGTTTGCTGAGGTTCTGCTATAAGGTATTACTTTTCAGTTTTCTTCAAATGTCTTCTCATTATGGGAAGCAGAGGTTGTGACTGTCTGGAATATGATCTTCTGATGATAGAAAGCAGTAGGGGAGAGTTGGCAGAAACTTGCCATGCCCCTGTAGTCTTTGCTTTAAAGTGGAAGCTAGTCAGTCTGTCATATGACATACTGCAAGTCACATAGCTAAATCCAACATCAGTGGAGCAGAGACAACACGGAGGATGTGAACATTTGCAGACAATTTTAAAATTTACCATACTCACAATACTTCTTTTGTTACTCTGTGGTCTTTGTGAGTTCATTGCTTGATCCTAATCAGTGATGCCTTTGGATTGAAATTAAGAAGTTCTGTCCTTGAGAGGATTTTCAGAGAGAAATCAGGGAGGGTTTTATAATAACTTATTTATTATATAGATAATAAAAGCATGGAGGAATTTAATGCAAACGTTCCTAATGCTAATGGATTTCTTAAGTTTCTGTGGCAGGAGAATCTTCGTCTAGTGTAGAGACTCAAAGTTTCATATAATAATGACTTTAAAATGATAGAGGAAATCCTATAACAAATGTAATAGCAGTTTACATTTGATTACAGTCTGATTGATAGTAAATAAAAATGATTTTACTTCCATGTATTTCCTTTCCATAGTGGTGGCTTTTTGATGCCTGATACACATGTATGTCTTTACTTCAGAAACAGGTATACACAGGTATGGTTTTATATAGCCAGTTATGTCTCTTCTTTCATCTTATGAAACCTAAGGCTATCTGCTCATTTTGGCAACCAATTATGTAGCATTTCATGTGAATCACATTATGCAGCTACTTGCAACTATTATGAAGATTACTGAACAAATATGCAAAGTTAGTCAGTCATAGTAAAGTAAGAAATCCACAGGTTATCAGTGACTGTAAAGGAGACCAAATAGTTTAGTTCATGGTAGCAGTTGTCTTTTTGCATGGACTCTTTTATCTTTGTCATGTATTAGGTAGATGAAACTTAGGTTAGGTCTTAAGGATATGCTATTGTTTACCAAGTGAAGAAGAAGTTTTAGGCATTCCAATCAAAGGGAAAGTACAGGGACACCTGGGTGGCTCAGTCAGTTAAGCATCCAACTCTTGGCTTCAGCTCAGGTCAGGATTTTGATCTCGTGGTTCATGAGTTCAAGCCCCTGCATCAGGCTCCGCGCTGACAGTGCGGAGGCTCTCTCCCTCCCTCTCTCTCTGCCACTCCCCCACGTGTACTCCCTTTCTCTCAAAATAAATAAATAAAAAGAAAAGGGAAAGCACATGACACAAAAGTGAACAAGGTCTTGCAATTAATGGTATGCTTCCGCAATAGTGCAGTTTATAGTGTCACAAGGAACTGAAGGAAAATGTATAATCTGAAGGGCACTCATTTAAACCATATCCACATGGTTTCTGGGTTCTAGATTCTTAGAAGATTCAGCCTACTTTTTTAAAAGAAATGTCACAAAGTTGATTGAACCAAAACAATAATTTGTTTAACATTTCACATTAATTTTTGTCCTGCTATATTCCCTGAGAATACAAGTTTATTTATAAAAGAGTATAATGGAATTGTGTTTTCAGGTAGTGCAATTTTCTGGGTGCCTACCTTCTAAAATGTTTTCTTTCTCAGATGTTTGGAATTTCATGGAGATGCCCTAGGCATGGGTATATATGGAAAGGTAAGTAAATTGGTTTCAGTGTCCAAGCCTTTCTTCCATCAGGGCAGTTCTACTTGTAATCAGCTGATGTTCCACCAAAGACTTATTTGAGAAAAATGATGACAGAGCTAAAAGCCAGAATATCATTGTGCTAGATTCTTTCTGGCACACAAGAGAGAAGGAGGGGCACAGTTGTGGCCTGCTTTCACCCTCTGTGAAATGATGCTGAGAGCTAAGATGAACAAAGCCAATTTCATCTGAATACTAAAATCCTGACAGTACTTCAGTGGCATTGGCATGAGGAAGGGAGAGGCAGTGTGCTGCCTCAGTACACACTTCAGTCTTGGAGCAACTCTCACATGCTCCACCAACACAGATTCTTAAATGACTTGGTAAGTCCCTTAGGAATCTGCATTAGGTTTAGAGACTACATTAGGCAGCAGCTGCTGGCTACAGCTGAATGATTACCTATTCAAATGGAACAGATTCTAGGGAGGGTGTGAAGGGAGGCCTTCCCTCACAGGGACTCTGCAAGGAAGATTCTTGAGGCATGGGAAGCCAGAAGGAGACCTTCAAACAATAAGGTTTTATGATGCTGCTTAGCCTTTCTAAAATCCTTCTTAGTAGACAGATGCAAAAAAAAAAAAAAAAAAAAAAAGCAATGAAAAGATGCTGAGGGGTAAATAAAAAACCTCTCCAACACCTAGAAATAATGTAAAGATGATAAAACTTCATTTTTTTTTCAGCCTGGTTTGCTTTCCTACAAATTTTTGTGCTGATGAATGAATTTTGTTATCCTGTAAACTAGATAAAGAGGAAGTGAATATGTGAGCACACCATTCATCACAATGGACCTGATCTAAAAAAAGTACTCAAGAGGGCGTTATGTGATTTTTCTAAGGACCCCTTTTACAAATGATTTAATTAAAATGAATGATTGCACAGCTGTCGCATAAAGCAGCATTTTGAGAAGTGCCCACTTCTGCCTAATCAGCAATTAAATATAGGTAAAGGGAAATGCCACTTTCCTCTTGCTGATCATATATTCACAGATACCTTTCACTTGAATAATTGTAGAGCGGTCTGTGTTGCTGTACCTGGTTCAAATATTACCATGGTGACAATAGCGAACAAAATTTTTGAAATACTCTAACTTAGAGATAATATATATATATTAAAAATATGTATCACAAATCCTCATATGTAATTATTCTAACTGAAAAGAGAATTTTTCAAATTAGGTCACACAAAAAAGTACTTTATAGATCAAATTCTTTTGGAGAATGCTAAATTAAACAAATTGGTTTCTACTGCATGAGGCTTTTGAGACTTTAGTTGTAAATTTCTAAGAGGAGAATACAGTAGAAAATTCCTCCTCTGATTCTATTATATGTGTCTGTGTATGTGGGTATGTGAGTGTGTATAGAGGTATGCATAGAGTATGTAAAACATCTTGAGAAACACATGTGTTCCATAGAACATAGAGAAATGAGTGTTCTGTGGGTACTTGCTGTTTTTCTAACAATACTATGTGTATAGACATTCTCTAAAATGGAATTGCTTAATCAGATAATCTCCATGCCTTGTTGTCTTCAGTTATGATGATTGCAAACATGCAGTTGGTCATTTCTCAAATCATATTGATCATACAGTCTTCAAGTGTTACAATCAAGAAGCTACTCTGATAATCAGTTTAGTCATTGACAATTTTCCCAGAAACATGTATATAATTTCAGGGGATTCCAGACCCCTTGAAACTTCTCAGAGTACAGAGAGGGAAAGAGATCCCATTCACAAACATTCTTTGGGAAAAACAAAAAACAAAAAAACTGAGAATTATAGAATGAAAATATGGATGATTTTGAGAACCATTCAATGCAAAAATTAAGGGGTTGAACTTGGGACCCCTTTTTTGTGGTGAGAAGAAATAAACAGAACAAGTGATAAGGGGGATGAAGAAGGGAATCATGATTATATATTAATGAACAAAGAGAACCCCAGGCTTTGAACACTCAACATATAAATATTCCATTTATAAACATCAGACACTTGAAATACCTGAATTGAAGGTCTCAATCCCACCCATGGCAGAATGAATCACATGAGTAGCTCTGTCTTAAAGTGATCAAAGGGCAGATGCATAGTGGTTAGCATACAGACCCTGGAGTCTGACTGCATATCCCAGCTCCACCACTCACAACTTGTGAACCTGAGCAAATCATGTAGTCTACTAGTATCTCCGCTGCCTCGTTTGTAAAATGTGGGTAATAAAAGAACCTAGTCCATCAGGTTGTGAAGTTCCAATGAGTTAATTTTTTAAAAAATAGAACAGTGTCAAGTATATTTAGATGGAAATATAGACAAATGAATAGACATCAAGATCAGTAATTTTTGGCGATTATTTTGTTTTATATCTAGATTGTCTTGTTAAGTGGAAGAAGACCCCCTAACATGTTACTAGTGCCAGTAAAGACTATCTCATGTCAGTCTATCTGACCCTACCCTCAACATTACCAATGAAGGAAGATGTGTCCTCTTCATGCAAGGAATGCATTTTCTACAAGATACTATAAAAAAACAATTTTGTGAATAGATTGTACCATTAGCAAGAAACCTCAATAGACATTAGAGGCTAAATACCCTGTATGTCCTGCCTTGAAAATATTACCATTTATAAAATTATTTCTATGAGGAAAGCTATTCCTGTTATAAACTTGGTAACAATTTTGTATAATAACCTATGTATAAAATGAGGACATCTTGCAAAAAATTTATACTCACATGATGATTCATTATTATGATTAAAATAGAGAATATTTGGATTTTGAGAATGCACATGTTCTACTGAAAAGGACAAAAGGGAAAATAGAACATGTGTAGGGGGAAGGACTTTGATTCTAGGACTATGTATGGGGGAGCAGGGCTAGGAAGTCTCCCAACAGCTGGAAAACTTCTGGTCTAAGGTGTTTTAAACCATAATACATTCTTTTGCCCATTGTTTTTCAAATCATAATTTTGTTAACTTGTAATTTCAGTGGAAGTCAGGAACGAAGAAAAAATTGGCTGATGGACTATGTTATCTGAAACTGGATGTGACTATTAAAGATGTGCCAAAAAATGAAGGTTTTTACCTGGTTTTTATAGTTTCAGCATTTTTCCAATGGAATTTCATCAGACATAAATAAGCAGAAAAATACATAAAAGTTTTATTTTCAAAGAACTTTTCTTTTTGGCTCATGTGGCTAGCAATATTTGTTTTTCTTTACAAGGAAAAAAGATACTAGTTTTCAACGTAAGTGTCTAGGAATTGTGCTAAGAAGGCTAGCTCTCACGAGCCCAGAGTGTCTGTGTTCATGTCCTTGTGCTATCATTTTTTTTTTTAACATTTATTTATTTTTGAGATAGAGACAGAGCATGAACGGGGGAGGGGCAGAGAGAGAGGGAGACACAGAATCGGAAGCAGGCTCCAGGCTCTGGGCCATCCCAGAGCCTGACGCGGGGCTCGAACTCACGGGCCGCAAGATCGTGACTGAAGCTGACGTGAAGAGCAAGACGTGAAGACGTGAAGACGCAAGACGTGAAGAGCTGAAGTCGGACGCTCAACCAACTGAGCCACCCAGGCGCCCCGATCATTTAACATCTGTGTGACCTTGGTGAAATTCCCAGACCATTCTGGATTGCTTTATCGATATAAAAGAGATAACAGTAGTTCATAGTGTTGCTATGAGTATTCAATGAGAACACACACTTTAAGCACTTAGAATAAAGCCTGGAAAATAACAATAAATGCTGGAAAAATTTTGACTGTTAGAATAGTGGGATTACCAAATTGTGTATCAGCTGGAGTCCAAAGTGTTTGTTATTCTGTCTTTATAGTGTTTCTTTCCTCCTTACTGATGAGTTTAGTCTCATTTTCAATGAGGAAAGATTCCTTGTCACAGTATGAAGACATATAGTAGATATGATTCCCATAAAACGACCAGTGAAGTGTTAACACAGCATTTTGAACTGTTAGTATTGCTTTCATTTACCAAAGTCGCTGCTCCCCGGTTTGCAATCATCATTGTGCAGCTTGCTGTAGAAGAGTGTTTAGCTTCAGTAAAGCACAGATATCACTTACACGCAAAACTAAGATGCCAGCTACATCTGAATACCTCCCTACACATTTCTGTTAGTGAACTGATAAAACCGGGATGTCAGATCATTCATATAATTTAGATTTGAAATGTGATCCATGGAGAGGCTTCACAGATAGAAGTCTTATGTGGCTTATCTTAAGGAACTCTGAAATCTTTAGTTTGACCAGAGAATCATTAGATTCAAGTTTTGTCATATCATAGAACAGTGTAACACATAGGCACGATTCAACTCAGTAATAAGCAGAGAGGAGTGAAACCAGCCCTCAGAGTGCCTCCCTTAACAAATGTCAGGCCTGAGATTGAGCCAGTAATTTGCTTAAACACAAGCAGTTCTTGGAAAAGATGCACCAAGCAGACTTCCTGAATGTAATGCACTTTAGCAGTTGTCAAAAGTGCATTAGCACAATGGAAATGTCTGAGTTGCCATTAACACTGATGAGAGTGTTGTATTCAAATACCAAATTCTTGGGGAGATTGGTGGGGGCAGGGAATGGGTGAAACAGGTGACGGGGATTAAGGAGTGCACTTGTGATGAGCACCAGGTGTTCAGTGAACGTGTTGAATCACTATATTGTACGCCTGAAACTAATATTACACTGTATGTTAACTAAACTGGAATTTAAAACCTTAAACAACCCAAATGCTTATATAATCAGTGAATTAACCAGCAGCAGACACTGTTAACTACTTTTGGCTGACTGCCACTGTTGGGAGACAGTTAACCATAGGGATCCTACCTCATCAGAAAGATCTGTGAGGGGCGCCTGGGTGGCGCAGTCGGTTAAGCGTCCGACTTCAGCCAGGTCACGATCTCGCGGTCCGTGAGTTCGAGCCCCTCGTCGGGCTCTGGGCTGATGGCTCGGAGCCTGGAGCCTGTTTCCGATTCTGTGTCTCCCTCTCTCTCTGCCCCTCCCCCGTTCATGCTTTGTCTCTCTCTGTCCCAAAAATAAATAAAAAACATTGAAAAAAAAATTAAAAAAAAAAAAAAAAAAAAGAAAGATCTGTGAATTAATGAGTGCCATTAGAGTACTATACCGTGCCCAATGCTAAGGACTGTTTAGTATCACTGTGTTGACTAAGGAAGTACTAGGCTTGGACTAACAAAGAGCTTACTTTGGGGACGTTAGTTAGAAATGATAGTTATCCATTCCTCTCCAGCTCCATGTCAGAAAGATGATAACATCCAAGTAGAGATTTAGAAGTTTAAAGCAGATGAGACTTTAAAAGAAAGAGAGTTAACATTAAGTGCTCTCATACTATGAGGAAACTCATAGTTTCCCCCAAAGGATAAGGTGTTTGCCTAAGAAAAACAATTATTTAACAAAATAGATAGACTAGATTTCAGGTATCCTGTTTGCCAGGCTGAGGTTGAAAACTTCATTTCTTCCTAGTTCCTTGCCTCTTTCAGTTTACTCATTATTTTTTTTTCCTATCTTAATGTGTAATTCAAAGCAGCTGCATTTGCTAGGCCTCAACATCTCTAAGAAATTGCACACCGGGGATTTTTTTCTGCTATCCATCCTGCATCCTAGCATTTGTGACCATTCTTGTTGCTGCCATCAGACACTGAACAGGGGGGGAAAAACCTCTCTGGGTTAGCCAGATAAGGAGGAATAATCTGAGCAGAGTACTCATTACCCTGAGTAGTACACCGTTGACTTTTAGAAATTGTCTCCTTCTCTCTGCCTTTTGCTGGCATTGCTAGAAATGGCTCTTACTCCTTCAGCTGAAGCTTTCCTGCTCTAATCATAGATCACACCTAGAAACCTTCATATATTTAAAGTTATTTATCATCATTCTGGGAAAAGGTCTAAGGAGATGTTGAAGGATTGTCTGTTTTCCCTCCAAAATATATATATTCTAATCTTTTCTTAAATATTGCCCAGGTGGGCATTGGGGCCAATTCCTAACTCATAGCCTGAGTCTCTAAAAATTGAAATGCACCCTAATCCATGACTATTCTTCTCTAATTTTTTAAAGGATATTATTAAAATTTTGAAAGTATTTCAAGCAAAAAGAATACTAATAAATATCTGAATACCCCATCTAAATTTACCAAATTTTGTTTGCTATATTTGCTTCATAGTTTTTGATAAAGTAAAATGACTCTGTTGAGGTTACAAACCCTTAGATGTTGTCCTTAACCAGTCCTTTTCCCTCCATATGCAGAGAAAATTCTGACTGTGGTGTTTTATATATTCTACCCATGTACCTATATATGTGCATATATTAATAAAATATGTATTATTTGCATGTTTAAACTTCAAAATATTGTATCATTTTGTATTGGACATTGTGATGTACTTGTCAAACATGTTTTGCAATTCATCAATGTCAATAGATGAAACCTTAGTTCACTGGCTACTATACACTATTATATAAACGTCACAATCCATTCACATTCATTTATTTTTTATTCTGTTTATTCATGCTTAAGGTTTTTCATAATTACTCCTATTAAAAATAATGTTTTTAAAAGCCTTTTTGTTTGTGTCTCATGGGATACCTTCATGAGAGTTTCCTGAAGGTATAGACCCAGAAAGTGAGCCCTCTCATGAGATAATTGCTTAATTTCTACTTCTATTTTAGCAGATCTTGACAGATTGCTCTTCAAAATGGTTGCAACATTTCAGATGCCCACAAGCATGTGATGAGAACTTTTTCTGCTACACACTTTCAACAACATTTGTTATTGTCAACATTTTGTTTTTACCAATCTGATGAATGTGAAATAATGCCTTGTTTTAATTTGCATTTTATGGATTGCTATTAAAATGAACATCTGTTCACATGTTTATTAGCCATTTGGGTTTTCACTTCGTAAAATGTTTGCTAATGTCCTTTATCTTTTTCAATTGAAATGTTTGCTTTTTTTCTTATTGCTTTTTAGTGGTACTTTATATATTCTGGATACCTATTCTGTGTTTATTAAATTTGTGACAAGTGTCTATTGCCAAGTTTATGGTCTGTATTTTCACTTTTTTTAGTGGTATTTTGATGTCCTGAGCACTTTGTGTTTCTTGGTTTATTTTGTTTTGTTTTTGTTTTTTTGTGTAGTCAAATGGAGCAGTATTTTCTTTGTTGGGTTTGTACTTACTCATATTAGTTAATAAATCTCCAGCTGACATGTAAAAATTATCTATGGCATCTTTTTTTTTTTTAAGAAAAATCAGTGCAACATAGTCTTTCTTGTTCAGATCTTTAGTTGACCCAGAATTTATTTATAATAGAAAGTATAGTTCTAATTTTATTTTTTATGTGAATAAATTAGTTTCTGCATTATTTATTAAATATTTAATTACTAATATATACTATTCCCCCTAACATGTAGCAATTTTCCATAAATGTATTGCTTTATCTCTGGACTCTATTCTTATCCCTTGTTCTAATGTCTAATCCTGAAAATTACAACACTCTTTTGATTACCTTACAACCTCCCTAAGTAGAATGAATCCTTTTGAAGTCAGAGATTCCATCAGTTTTGTTCACTGATTTATTAGAAGCTCTTAACACAATGTTCAGTGCATGAAGTGTTTTCGGTGAACATTAGTGGAATGAGTATCTTTAGGTGTGTGTATAGCTTCCTTCACCAACTTTTTCTACAAAATTTGTCAAACTATACTAAGTCCTTTGTCTTTCTGTGTAAGATTTTGTTCAATAATCCAGCTTCTGTGAAAAACGGTAATTTGATGGGAAATGAATTGTATTTAAAAAAACACAGATATCTTTTCCATTTCCATGTTAGTGAGTATTCCCATCCATGAATGAGGACTATGTCCCTATTTGGATCTTTTTATTCTGATTTCCATTAAAGGTTTATACTTTTTCTCCAGAAAGATCTTCCACATTTTTGTTCCATATATATTTTGCTAATTCATTAAATGCTTTATTAAGAATACAGTTTTAACTTTTTTTAGATTGTGTAGGGTCAAATTAATTTCCTGTAGCAAACTTAATACATTTGTTACAAGCTACTGCTAATTACTACTGAGTGATTGAAGATTCTCTTGGATTTTCTATGTAGACAATCATGTTTTAAGTCAAAAATGATATGTATATGCTTTTAAGATATTTTTATTCCCATTTTACTGTGTGAATTAACACATATAGTAAAATGTTAAATAGAATCTAAAGAGACTGGTTATAAATTTCAACATTATGAAGTAATGTTGTGCTATATACCTTTTATGTAACTTCTTGGATACTTCACAATTTTCAGACTTAATTCTTTTGTAATATAAATTGTAAGAGCTATACTTTTTTTTCTAAGTTCTACATTTTTCTATACATTTTTTAACAATTTAGAAACTGAATTTTTTCTAGCTGTTACATATTCTGAATTATTTTAAACTTAGAATATTGTTTTAATTCAAATAGATACAGGGGCTCTTCATTTAACTTTGGATAAAAGTGATACAAAGTTACACTCACAAATGCATGAACAGAGGCACGAACTGCATAGGGATATGGTGTTCAAATTTATACAGCCTGTGCTGACTTTTAAAAATTCTTGCACTTCCCTGTGGCAGTGGGCACATATTTTTCCTTACTGTAATCTTTTACTGTCTCTCTCTTGATGAGTCCTAGCTGCATGATTCTCTTGGAACACTCCATTATTCAATTCTAAAAACTCTTGAATCATGTCTGTGTGAATCTTATCTGAAAGACCTACGCATGTCTGAAAGATAACCCATAACCATATAACTTCACCCAGTGCAGTCACAGTGTAAGCCTAGGAGCATGTTGCTCTGGTTTTTAGTTCTCTCTTCATCACTGCCTCCTTGAGATACACTTCAAAGCATCAGCTGTGCATTTGAGACAGGATTTACTGCATGTTAATTTTAATTTTGATGTGTCTGTTATAATAGGGTTTCAAATTCTTCCTATTAAACTATAGCTGGGATCAAATGTCTGCTATTCTGGTTTTATTCTTATTTGCCTTTCTGTTAACTGTAGAGCTTTCAAATCCAGCCCTTTGTATCTAGCATAGCTTACACCACTTTCTAACTCTAGCTATGCCAAATAAGCCATTGTGGAATTCAAATGGCTTTATTGTATCCCTTTACCTCGTAGTTACTGCCCCAATCTCTTCTCCTTTTTGTCTAGTAAAACACTTGGTTAAAACGTGGCAATACTTTTTTTTTTCTTGCCTGCCTTACTTACCTCCTTAGCATACAGCCTTTTTGATTACGTAAAGATTTTTACAGATCTTGTCACTATCTAGCAAATGTGTTTCATTCTGGAAGTCAGCTCTGATCTCAGTGTACTGGCTGCCCGCATTGTGCTGGAAAGAAGCTAGCTGTTTCTGGACTGGGAAAGGCCAGGGGCAGGGGTAAGTGTGATTTCAAGCAAAGGAGGAATGTATGAGGTGTTTTTAAATCACTGCACAGTGTAGAGTTTACTGTTACCCAAGATAATACATTAGAACAAATCAAAATAACTCATATTTGCTGAGGACAGGATGTTTTCATCAGCATACTGTATTACTTACTTCCCATGTGCCTCTTTTCTATTCTCTCCATTTCCAAATTATACTTACTGTTAGCAAGAGTATGGGCTTCGGAGTTAGAACGGCAATCTTGCAAATTGCAGTTCTGGTTCTACCACTCACTAAAAAAGGCGACTCAAGATTTTAAAGGACCTTCTCTTACATGCATCATTCTGTCCTTTTATTGTCTCTTATATTCTAGGTGTTGCACTAGATGCCATAACAGTCACTGTCATAATCACTTGAAATGACCTGAGAGCTAAATATTATCATTCTTCCATAGAGCTGATAAAACTGAGTCTCTCAAACTCTTATTCTTATTTTACTCTGCTATAAACTATAATACTTTGTAATCACTTTATGTACTAACTATTGTATAATTTATAGTTACTTCAGAATAGGGAATACCATCTTCTAATAAGAAGTCACTTTTAAAAGATCAAATTATTCTCCAAGCCATAGTAATAAAATATAATTTCAAATATATGTGTTATTTTTAGTAATACCATTGGTCTATCATAACACAACTTTTATCTTAGCAGTTTTCAATAACTTGCTAGTATATTTCCTATTTGTTAAGATAATTAATGATCATATAATTTTGATCATATAATTTAGTGTAGAACAAGAACCAGTTTACCTTTTCCATGACATGATAATAAGCTTTTTCAAAAGTAGAATTAGCGTATCAGTAGAGTCCATTCAGGAAGCAGAATAAAAGAACAGAGAACTTAGAAGTTCTTCCTGAGGATGAGTCCAGATCTCTTCAAAGAGACAGGTATGGCTACCACAGAACACACAGTGTGCTGAGGTGAATAAACTTGTCAGGGATGGAGATGCTCCTTAGAACTGGCCCACCAAAAGGGGAGACTGCTGCCTGAGGATATGGCTGGAACTATAGGTCAAATGATTTCCCAGAGATTATGGCTGGAACTGGTTTGTGTGGGTCACTGGGCTCCCTTGCTGGATAATAAAAACAAAAGATTAAGACCTAAAAGGGGAGTGCCTTTCTAGGACTAGCACCTCAAAGTATCTCTTCAGCGGCCATGGTGGACAGTCTAGCATTGTACCAGCTGGCGAATGAGACATGTCTAAATGGTGTGGTTCTGGTATCACAAGTTGTTGACAAACTCCAAAGTATTGAGCACACTTGAAAATGAGTGTAATATGTTGATAACATATCAAGGATGTTTTCATATGAGGGGTGCCTGGGTGCTCAGTCGGTTGAATGTCCAACTTTGGCTCAAGTCATGATCTCACGGTTCATGAGTTCGAGCATCACATCGGGCTCTGTGCTGACAGCTCAGGGCCTGGAGCCTGCTTCGGATTCTGTGTCTTCCTCTATCTCTGCCTTCTCCCTGCACTCTCTCTCTGTCTCTCTCTCAAAAATAAACAAACATTAAAAAAAATGTTTTAAAGAATGTTTTCATGAGTTTTACCTACATTTTTCTTATACATTTGAATGATCATAATAGGGTTTTACAAGACTTTCTAGTGAAAGAGATTTTACTCTAAATTTAGAAAATCTTTTCAAAGAACATTGGAATCAAATTTCTTGAGGCATGAGTAGCTTTAACAAAGAACAGATTCAAAACTTCAACCTCTAATTTGAAGATATTTAGCTTGTTATATCCTTACATTTATTTAAAAGTGGGCACATTTGTTTCTGTGGCCTTAGTTTTATCTCAACTAAGTTTTCTATGCCTTTAGAAGCATGTTCTTTAAAACTGACAGGAATATGCATCTTGACTATTCCATTTTTTAATGATTTCCAGACAATAGATTGAGAACTGGAATGTTGCTTTTGGTTGCTGAATGGATTTTCATTCCTAATTAAAGTAAAGGAAAAAAAAGTGATATATGCCTCATACATTTTTGGAGTCTACAACTTTTTCTTAAGAATTTTCTAGGGCCCCCTTTTCAAGAGACAAATTTAGAAATTGGTACTCTTTGATCATGAGGTATGGGCAAGGATACTTGTTTAATACTCTGACACCTATGATAAGAAAATAGTTAAAATCACCAAACTTTAACCAATCTCATCTGACCTTACCAACCTCAAGAACTGTCTGTGTAACAATACAATGGCTGGTTTGCAGAGGAATCCATCTGCTATCTTTTCATTGGTCCTTCAAAGTCTACTTTCTAAGCATTATTTATTTAGGCCATAGATCTGGACTCTTAAAATGTAGACATTTTAGGAACAAAAACACCAAGAAATCATCTCTTTATCCCTGCCCCCCCCCTTTTTCTTTGGCATAAATGTGATTTAAACATTATCCTGATAGGGAAAACAAAGAGAAAGGATGAATATCCTGGCACCAGTAGAGGGCTGGCAAATGAACACTGCACAATGGGTAAATGGTTTAAAAATTAAGGTGGGGGTGTAGGCGCTTGGGTGGCTCACTCAGTTAAGCATCTGACTCTTGGTTTTGGCTTCAGGTTGTGATCTCACAAGTTCATGGGTTCTGGCCCCTCATTGGGCTCCACGCTGACAGCACAGGGTCTCCTTGGGATTCTCTCTCTCTCCCTCTCTCTCTGCCCCTCCCCTGCTCTCTCTCTCTTTCTCTCTCTCTCTCTCTCTCAAGATAAAATAAATAAATTTTTAAAAAAAATTAGGGAAAGCAGGGCTCAAAAGACCAAAACAACTTGATGAGTTTATCTGTACTTGAGATACTTTTCCAAATCCCAAACACTTCTAGTAGCAGTTTAAAATAATAATGACAATGACCATTTATACTGCCCCTAAAAATATGTTTAAAAATTTAGAGAAATGAGCAAAGTTGAAACATAAAGATACTAATTTTTTCCTAAGATTGCTTAACCTGTCAGAAGTATGAAAATGATCTCTGAGCCAGTGGATGTGCTTTGTGCTTGCTTTATTCAATGTCTGTTTTAATGCTCCCTCTCTCTGAGGGCCTGCAATTTTATTTTAAAGAATTGGAAACACTTGGAGTATTTTCACAGTTCCTTAGAAGAAATATGGGATGTTGTTGTCTACTCAGTTTTTTCTGTTGAATCAAATGTTGCCTTTGTTTATGGGTTTTTGTTTTATTTTAATTTAATCATTTCGGAGAGACATAAGGGAGAAGGCTAGAAGTGATGGGTTAGAGATTAAAGACAGGATAGGATGGTAAAGGGAAGTGTACATTTAACATGATGATGACTGTTGGCTAGTGGCCTGTGCCATGCTTTTTACTGTTCAGCCACTTTTAACCACACTCCACCTTTTAGATCTGCCAACACTTAGGCCATTTCACTCATTGGTACACTGGACACCCTCAGCCACTGCCCTGTAGCCAAACTTGCATCCTCTGTCCAGAATTTTTCTTTGGTTATTTCTTTAAAACCCCAAGGTAGGGGCACCTGGGTGGCTCAGTTGGTTACACGTCCGACTTCAGCTCAGGTCATAATCTTACAGTTTGTGGGTTCAAGCCCCATATTGGGCTGTGTGGTGACAGCTCAGAGCCTGGATCCTTCTTCGGATTCTATGTCTCTCTTTCTCTCTCTCTTTGCCCCTCCCCCACTCATGGTGTCTCTCTTTCTCTCTCTCAAAAATAAATAAACATTAAAAATTTTTTTAATTAAAAAAAAATAAAACCCAAGGTAACAATTAGCAAGTTCTTTACTGGGCTATATCAGAAAATACCTATGTTTCCTTGACCCCAAATCTGTATATTTCATATACCTTTGGAATCAATACTCAGTATTTATTTTGATTAAAAAAACAAAAATACTTTGGATGGAGGTATAGGATATGTTATAAATACACAAAGTTGGACACAGCTGTCCTAGGTCAAGCAGAGGCAACAATTACCCATTGCTTCTGTATTCAGATTGTCTTAGTCAGCATCTTAAAATGTGTAAACGCGTGGGGAAAATGTCCTGGATGATTTAAACAGGGTAAATGATTCTCCAGATCCATAATTACAAAACTCAGTTTGAGAACATATTTTTGAAAGTTTTTTTTTTTTTTTTTAACTCAGATTGCCATTTTTCTTGGGATGGATATTTAATGCATTTGTTGTTAGCTGTAGGAAACTCGCTAACCTCAGGGGGAAAAATCCTTAAAATAAGCAAGATTTTTAGAAACTAGATAGAGAAGAAAGCAGACTTGATTGCTCAATATAAGACTAAATAAAAAAACGATGTTATCAGCAATTAACTACAAAGCTTGATTCTAAAGAAAAAAAAATAGGAATCAAAGTGGAAACATTTTTAAAGAGATGAAAACACCACTGGTGGCTCCATGGGGTATGGAATTTCTAAGAGGCCATAGTCAATTCACATTTTCTTATATCTAGGCAATATTCATCTTTCAGTTATTTTATGAGGATGTGGGGGATACAAATGCTGAGAACATATATAACCACTGGAATAAGCCAGAATGACCCCAGAGCTTTCACCTCTCTCTTTTTCCTCCTTTTCCCTCATTGTGCTTTGCAAATAAGTTATCACCACAAGCCAAAAATGGAACTGAAACATCACAATGCAAGGTTTCATTAAAAATCACACAAAATCCAATTGCTTGCAGTAGTCATGACAAGACTTATGATTAACTGTTAAGTCACTCAAAAAAAAAGGATGACCTAAAAAGAAATAAATATGTTGGTGACAATCTTGGGGGAGAAAATGCCAAGTAAATAAACAAGCAGAATCTTTTTTCATTTCAGTTATAGCTGTTGCAAAGAAAATAATGCTTGTGTAGAAAGAACCAATTTTTCTTATGAAAATTGAGGAAGTCTGCTGTTTAACAGAATTTACATGAGTTCTACCAATGCATTTCCACATAACCTCAGCGTAAGGAAAGATGGGGATGGTCAGACATATGCCCAGTTACTTAGGAATGCCTGCCATGTATCAGAGAAAACTACACAGAGGATGAAGATTTGTGTCCGATATCAGGAAAAAGGAAAATACTATAGGCACTCCCTAGAAATTGGCTGAATGTCCTTAGATACATGATGGTTTCGGGGTAGGAATTGATACATAGGTCTGCAGTCAGATGCTTCCAGGCTAATTTATGATGATGGAAGTGTCACAGTGCTAGGATTTCTTTCATGTTCCAGGCCTACTCAGGTTTTTCCATCTGTCATTATGAAGGCAGAGTTCTAAAAGCATAATTGTGTAATTATGATTAAATGATGTAGAAAAATGTGGAAATTTAGTGGCATATACCACAAATAATACTTTTTTTGTTTAATTTTTTCCCAAATATAAAAATGGTAATAGAAAATAATTACTAACCTCTTAACAAACAGAAGCAGCAGAAGACAATTTTTCCAATTCACCCTTTCTAGTTTCCCTTCCTTGCTCTTGCCTTACAATCCAGAAATTAGCCACATTTTAGTGCTTACAACTTAGAGGTGAGACCATGTACTCTTCCTCTTCCATTCTGATGAATGAATGTTAAAACGTTCTACCCACTTTCAGTGAATTTGAGAGGACTCTTCAGGCCAAAAGCTGTTCTGCCTCATGAACTGGCATATAGACATTACAGCAGATGATTCCATATGTCAAATATGGTGGTTTTGAAGTTACAGAGTAGAGAAAGATTAGACCCTGTCTTTCCGCAGCGATCCATTAATGCTATTGAGCACGCAATGCCTGGCAGATTTACAGGTGGCAGAAATAAGGGATTAATTGTTTTACTTTATTTATGCCTGGAATGTAACAGAGGACTAAGTAATTTGATTCCCATCAGTAATATGTTTCCTTTTGTCATTTCCCAACACCTGTCATTCTGTTAATTCATCCTTCTGCTTATGAATGTTAGGCACTTGAAGGAAAAGCTTCTTCTTCCTTTTTTTTTTTTTTTTTTTTTCATTCACTTATATTGAGCTAGTAACTTGGGAAACTTTCCTCTTTGTATTTGATTTCCCCTTAGTAGGAAACAAAAGGCACATTCTAAAAGACTGCAGCCTGCCATAGGAATTGTGTTTTTCTTTCCTTAAATTACATAAGACAAAGAGATGGATATGGGTAAAAGGACAGAAGTAACAGAAGTTACAGAAGTAACAGAAAAAAAAAAATAAAAACTAATAAACAACAGTGAGTACTACTACCAAAACCTCAGCTCCTTCACCATTTTCTGTAGGCTTAGTTTCATTGAAATTCTAGTATCAAGGATTGTTTAGATGTGAAAAGATATTTCTGTCCTGTTTTCTTCTTTTCCTTATTTCAAAGGAGGTGATTTCTCTGATCTTCTCTCTCTTTTTTTCCTGTCTTCGATCTGTAGCATTTAAATATTAAAATAATACCAGAGAATGCCAATCATTATACTGGCCAAACATTTGTACTCTAAATCTGCGCCAAGTTCATAATGAATATTCTCTCCCATATCCCTGAAGGATCAACCCCTATATACAACATGACCCTGCTCAGTCAGTCACTGCTATGTACTGCTATGTACCTGCCTTTCTCCAATAGCAACACTACCCCTGCTTGTCTCCTACTCAGACCTCAACAATCTTCCTAGGTGGATAGAATGACCAAAAAGAAAGTCCTCTGTCTTCTGTCCAAATCTTCTTCATGTATGGTTCATGGTCAGTGTAATTTCATGTCCTTGAATGTTGATTTTTTCCCTGTAATAATAATAATAATAATGAGTAATAAATGTAATTTCAATAACACACAGCATCAGATAGTTGTTTCATTAAATGTAAATATTTTATATTAAATACTAGTAAGTATTTGGCATATTCAGAGTTTATTCCCTAAATTCTAGCCAAGGTCAAATAGAGATCATTAAAAATAGGTAACAAAGCTTGAAGAGAGATTTAGTCTACCCCTCTGCCTGTTCCTTCTTTTTCATCCCTTCAATAACTACCAAATTTAGGGTTTAATTTTTTGTTTCAGTTTTCACAAGTGGCCCATGGTTACATTCTTGTAAAAAAATAAAATAAAAACCTAGAGACACACTGAATCATCTAAAGTTTTCTCCTTTGAAGGGCTCTCCCTTCCTCCCTCAGTTTAATCTCACTTTCTTCTCCAGAGGAGGTGACTATTGTCCACAGTTATGTAGCCACTGCTTCCACAGAATGTTTGTACCTGATGGAAATGTTCCACATCTGAGCTGTACAACATTTCAAACATGGGTAATGGGACAAAGGAACTAAATTTTTAATTTTACTTAATTTGAATTCATTTCAGTTTACATTTATATGGACATGGGAGTGGGAACCCCCAAGTAGTGTAGGTTTTTCATCTGTCCCCAGGGCTATTGCAATGTACTTATTAGTTTCCCTGTATCTAGACCCATTTTCCTCTTCACTGGCATGAACCTTATACATGTCTGATCGTATTTCCCTGTTACAAATCCTTCATTCACTCCCCTTTCCCCATGACAGCACTTTAAACTTATTTGCATGATATACAAGGTTGATTATGATCTGGCCTTTGTGTACCTTCATCTTCTTTACATTTATAAAATACATTCTTTACATTTATAAAATATGTCAAAACTGTCTCATGCCTCAGTAACTTTTCATCAAACACATTTCATCAAATCTTAGGTAACACCTCTTAATTTTTTTGCCCCTAAATACTTTCCCAGTGACAATAGGTGCCTTTTATCTCTGTGCCTCCCAATATGCAACACACAAAAACAGTAGGTACTACATAAATGCTTATTCTCCCATTCTCCCATCTAATGGAGAATGGCTATAATGCTTTCAGCTAAAACCTTGTTTAGTGTCACTAAGGGAGAAAAAGAAGTCTAGGAGGAAGTAACTGCTATGGTATATATTTCACAGGGACAAAAATTAATCATTTTTATTCACAAATGTTCTAACATATTAGGACAATGTTTGGCATAGATTAGGAACACAATAACTGTTTATAGAATGAATAAATTATCAAGTTATAATTTTGTATTTTTTATGGTTATCCTTTCTGACCATTGTCAAAGTCTGTCAAGCAACTTCCAGGTTAAAGTAATTCTTGTGAAGTTATAAAATATAGAATTAAAAGCTGCCATGAATCTCCAAATCTGCCCAGTCTTTTGTGGGTGCTACTTTTCTCAGGCAAAGAAAGTCATTGCCTAGGAGAAACAACATAAATAAACAAAACACCCAAAAAATCAACTCACAAAGATGGAATCCCATGTAATACTTGTCTAAAGCATCTATTCCCCACACCTAGAACCTCATTCCTGCTAAAACCCAGCACAACACTTTGTCATTTTTCACTACTCTTCTATTTTCATGTCATCAGCAAATGTAATTAAAGCTCATTTTTTACCCATTAGTAAATACTCAATTAAATACTTTGTTTACCATTAAACTCAATGCCTTCCAATGCATAAGTTCACTGCTATGTTAGCTGATTGGAGCCTTATTCGATGGGTTCCATTAATATTAATTTGTGGTTAACTTTTGCTTAATCTAAAAATCCATTTCCTGTCTACAGGATTGTGTTCATATCCAAACCAATTTGTATTAATTTTGGAAGTCAAATATCAGGGAGCATGATGTCAAAATTGTTAATAAAACTTTAATATGAAACATCTTTTATATTCTGTTCATAGTCACATCTTTCAACTGGGTAATAGTATTAAGTAAGAGAATATACATTAAGTATAACTTTGCCACATTACTGGCTTATTGTTCTTGATTTCATTACCCACTTTCCATATACTTGGATATATTGTCTCAATATTTTCTGTGCTATTTTGATTGAATGACAATTTATATGAATAGACATTTTATCTTTTTAAGGTACATGTGGGTTTTTTCATTGGTAAATGACTCAATATTTTGGTCAACCTTATTTAAGATAAAAATCCACTAGTTGCACCAACGTGGGGATTATTTATCCAACATTTTATAACAATTTTGTCATTAATATCTAGTTTTTTAAACTTGAAGTACTTTCCAGTTGTTCATTCTTATTTTCCTCTCCTGTTGGACAGGGCTAAACACAAATGCATTGATTGAGATACTTAAACAATATTAGTTTAAAGTATTACAGTTATATTATTTATTTAGGATATCATTTTTATTAAAAGTATTTATAACAAGAACACTTTAATGTCAATATTTGTTTTTACACCCTGAAAATTTGTCATTCTAGTATGTGAAAAAAGCTTGTACTTTTTTATTCACTATCCATACCCACTATAGATTTTTCTGCAGAGATAAACTCAGATTACTGACTTTCATAAGCCCATCTTAAATCTTTCTTATTTTGTTTATGTTTCTCATTTCAAAAAGAAACGTACATTTTAATTATAACATCATAATACATTATCATTCATTAGTGAAGATTAACATCCTTTCTCAATACTTAGTGTCCATTATTTTTTAATTAGCTCAAATGTGGCTTGTATCCAGAGTTTCTCATTAAAAAAAATTCATATTTTCTTTATCATGTTTTACAGTTCATTGAGAGCCCACCAATGATGAATATAGGAGTATACTTAGTTTCTAAGAGCTACTCTGAAGGTTGAGATTGGTTATTATTTTATAACCAAATGTTATCTGTGGAACTCTCCTTTAACTTGAACCTGGTACTTTGAGTTGAAATCCTTTGAGGTATTAGGGGAAATTCTTAACCCTATATTTCTTTAGATGGACTTAATATCCACCAAAAGAAAATTCTTTATTAAAATACATAACTAAGGAATCTGAGCTGTTTCATTTGATTCCAAGAGAGTATAACAAACCAAAATATAGATTTGTTACATAATTCCTCTCTTCATGTATATAATGAAGAATTTGCCTCCCAAATTCAACTCTCTCACACGTGGTATTGAAACTTGTATATTTTTTTTTGAAGAGTAAAATAAAAATTGGTTTATAAAGGTAACAGAGGTAGAAAATGAGGCAATGTATAAAATTCTAAGAAAGTGAAAATCCTTTGAAATTGTACAACCCAATATTAACATTTGGACACAGTTCCTGGTATCTCTCAATACATTTACATCCAGTTAGTCATTTATTCAACAAGTATTTATGATGTACTTACTAAGATTTGGCCAGGATTCTAGGCCTAGAGATACGGGGAAAATACTAAACCTCTTCAGCTAATTTCGATGAGGAATATTGCAAAGAAAGAAATACACAGCAAAATTTCAGGGAAGCCTAAGCCTAAGTTGTGTGAGGGAAAATAAAGCAGGGTAAGGGGATAAGGACTGACTGGAAGTGGGATCCATTGCAGGTAGAATAATCAGGGAAAGCCTCTCTGGGGAGGAGACATAAGGAGCAGAGCCCTTGACTGAGGGCAGGAACATCAGTTATCTAAGGATAAACAGATCAGGAGGAGGGCAGTGTCTTTGGCTCCAAGGCAGGAATGTACTTGGCAAGTTAGGACTGTATAATGCCTTGTAAGCGTAGATTAAAGGGATAGCAAGGGTATTGGGAAGGTGGGAGGGCAGGAGCCTAATAGGCCAAGGTGCAGAGTAGAGTTTTTATTATGAGTATGATTGAATTCCTTGAAGTTTTGAGCAGGAAGGTGATGTGGTTTGCTTTGCATTTTTTAAAAATGATCACTCTGGAGAGTGTGGGAAGAATAGATTATAGACATGCACAGACACGGGGAGAGTCATACAATCTCAAAATGCTGCATATAAATGATCCAAATAAATCTGAGATTTTGTCACTTAATGATACGTTACAGACCATTTGAATGTTGTATGGATTGGGTTAGGATTGGCCAGGGTTCCTCAACAGTGGCACTATTGACATTTTTGGCCAAATGGTTCTGTTATGGGAGGTTATTCTGTGCATTACAGAATATTTAGCAGCATCCCTGACCTTGACCCACTAGATGCTAGAGGAATTTCCTTTCCAGTTGTAACAATCCAAATTGCCTTCAGACATGGTCAAATGTCTCCAGTGGGGCAAAATCACCCCTGATTGAGAGCTGCAGGGGTAGGTAATGCTGCAGTAACAGAAACCTCCAAATTTCAAAGGTTTAACAACATGTACTTATTTCTCACTCTTTCAGAACAGTCTGGTGGTTCTCAAGGGCAGCTTCCTTCTAAGTTGTGGGATCCAGGTGGCTTGTCTCATGAAGAAACACTGCCTAGCTTTCAGGTAACCATTACAGGGAAGAGAAAACCGTATCTTAATGCTACTCTGCCAGAGTGACCCACATGACTTTTGCTCATAGTCCTTTGGCTAAAATTCCTAACACAATTTTTTGGACTGAAAAGGGGCTAGGGAAAGTAGGGGAGTACATGGATATTTGGTGACCATTAAATGTTTCTGCTTCACTTCTAAAGGCACCAAATATCACTGGTCAAGAGAAATTCCAGAATTCTGCTGGCAGGTACTATGAAATCCTTTACCCTAGGAGTGTGGGGAGTTGGTGATTAAGCTCCTAGAGTTGCTCTTGAATCTGAGGGTCCCAGACCCCACTTATCATGAGGTATTTGGTTTTGTTTTTTTTCTTTCCATCCTTGTTGGGCACATTGAAAATGGATCTTGGGTTTTGCTCTCCTTTGTGGCTGCATAGCTTTGTCAGTCTGATTTCTGACCTTGGAGAATTGTGGAGCCAAGGGTTGTTTTAAGCATTGAACAATCACAGACTTTTAAAGGCAAAATTTATGGTTTTTTGGCAGTATCACTCTCTCATAATCTTAAAAGGCTTCGTATCTTTCCGATTATTCTCATTTCCATGTGCCAGTAAGCTCATCTATAATTCTTTTCTAGGCATAGCCCTTCCATCTGTTTTATTTCTTTCCTTTTTTGCCTTCAAAGTCTTTCTCTCTTAATTTAATGGTATGTAATATAAGATTAGAAAGTAGGAAGGTCTTTCCTATTAAGTTTCAACATTTATATTTATTTGAATTATTCTGAAGATAGGTATAAGGTTTCTGAGGCAGGAACATATTATTGCTCATAGTAATAACTGCATTCGTTCCCTTTGTCTCAATTTGTTTTTCCCTTTCTTGGGTCATGTGATAAAGGCCAGATAGATGTGACCTTATATGTACCTGAGTTTCTACTATGAGTAAGGAACCCCAAAAATATGAATCTCAGAGTTTATATAGAAGGATAACTGTTTTCTCTTCTCCTCCTGAGAGAGAAAGTAATCTTTACTCTCTCATGTAAACAAATTCTCCTTGGAAAGAGAAGACAAACCATCCTTGGCTCTTCAGATCTGGAATGTACATAATAAACATCTGGAGGTGTGGGAATAGGGTTAGGCAGGCCCCTTCTGGTTTACAACCCCTGTAATATCTCCACGGCCCCAGGCTCCACTCCCCTTTGATAGACAATACACACCTCTAGGGAGGTCAATGCCAAATCCCTCTGTGAGCTGTATTGTTTATGCAGTTATGTTTTCACTTCCTAGTCTTTTCCTTAACCCACGTTTCAGTAAACTTTGTTTCAAAAACCTTCACATGAAAATATTCACTTCCTGACAATGCCCTTAACCTAATTTTAGCCCTGAAATTTTGCAATCTGCTGATATGTTTTACTGAGTATTTTTCACACAGGCTTTTTTTGTAACTTACCCAAGATAATAGCTTTTTATTGATAGGACAATTCAGTTACAAATGTCTAAAGCTATTTATATTTTCCAAGAACTAATAGGAGAAAAGGTTTGTGGAATGATAGTTTAAACTTCTAAAGGATTATTATATTTCCACTGTGTATTATGCCATCCTGGTGGGATTAATGTAGAAAATCTTGATAAATGTACTCTAGTTATGGTATTATTTACTATATTAATTTCATAGTCATAGTTATGTTAGATTAATAAGAAAGTGTGGTATCTCTATATTTTCAGTTATATAGATCCTTTCTATCTCAGGGAAAGTTGGTATATATGCTTGATGTACATTGTCTGAGTATTAAAATTATTCAATTCCTTTTTGAATGGCTTCATATTCCACAGTGACTGAACTTATTAATAAAAAATTGTTCTGTAATCTTTTCTATAAAATGTTTGGTATCACATCTGAAACATGATTTATAACATAAGATTATATCTAAAAGAAAAGCTTTATTTTCCCATAATATCATATTTGATAAGATTTCCCTGAGTATGAATTCTTTGATATATAATAAGTTTTGATTTATTGTTGAACACATTTATACTTTCAAATACTCATAATATTTCATTAATATTTTAGTTCTCTTTTCTTCATGAGTGCTTGCATTTTGGTTCTTGAATTCATAGGCATTTTCACAGATATGACTGAATTCCTCTGGGCCTAGAGCCTACCACCCTCTCTCTTCTCATGTCCAGATCTTCCTGCACCTTGAGGGGCATTTTGTGAGGGTGTGTGGCCCTTCATTGTATACAACCAAGCTCCTCCCTATACATACCTCTGTGCACCATACTGGTGTAAGTGTGTACACACTTTTGGTGCTTTCTGTTCAAGAGAGGACAAATCTAAGGAGCAGGCTCATGTGGGCCCTCAATTTGGCCCCAGGGCTCTTTGGACAGGAAGTTATAAGATCTGTGGTTACATGGAACATGTTTAAGCAGAGATTCAGTAGGCTTTGGGTGGGTCCCCTTTTGGTTCTGGACTCTGCTCTGTGGAGAGATATGGCTTGAAGATGGCCAAAACGGGCCTTTCAAATTGTGACACTTCAGAAAGCAATACCAGTGTCATAGGTCTAAAGACACTGGTGTGAGTGTTCTGATAAATAGTGACATGCTACTTCTTGCTGAAAGCATTCCCACATTTAGTGCTTATATCAGTTTTCTTCCTTGTATGTGTTCTCTTATGTAAAGTGACATATGTGTTCAAATGAATTACTGCATTCACATAGTTTCTCTCTGTAATAAAAATTGAGGACTGACTGCTGGCAGTTTTTTTCCATATATATTACATTCACAGGGTTTCTCCAATGTATGTTTTCTCATTTGTGGTGAAATGGGATTTCAAATGGAAAATTGTCACCGCTTTGGGAATTGGTCAAAAGGTATTGAGGGGACTGAAAAATCAAACAGGAACACTGATACACCATAGAGATAATAATTATGGGAAGAAGCTATCGCCTCTAGGACTGGGGAACAGTGGGAAGAAGCTGAGGATATCATGAGTTAGAAACAGAAAGGAGGGACCTGTAAAAGTGGGATCTAGACTTCTGAGCAATAGTTTTTTGCCTGGCTGTCATTGACAAGATATCAAAGGAGCCCTGCATAGTGGGACTGATACCTCTAAGAAGGAGACACTGGCTGCTGCTGGTACATCTGATGGACTGTAATAACACTGGTCCTGGGGATGCCAAAAGAAATCAGTGACTAGGAACCAACTATTGCTTCTAAGATGAAGAACCATGGTTGCCATGATGCTGACAGGAATAGGGAGCACTCAGAATGGAGCACATGGCTTTTCTATCCTCTTACCTTATAGTGTCCTTGTAATTAAAGTTCCCCCTATTGGTGGAAATCGTAGCTTCAGCATCAAATAGCAGAGTCCAAGGTAAACAACTTGTTAAAAGGTATCTGGCCAGGCTTTCCAGGGGAATTCTACCTAACATTTAAGGAGGAATTAACACCTATCCTCTTGAAGCTGTTCCAGAAAATAGAAATGGAAGGAAAACTTCCAAACTCATTCTATAAAGCCAGCATTACCTTGGTTCCAAAAGCAGAGAGAGACCACACTAAAAAGGAGAACTATAGACCAATTTCCTTGATGAACATGGATGCAAAAATCCTCAAGAAGATATTAGCCAACCAGATCCAACAATACATTACAAAAATTATCCACCACAACCAAGTGGGATTTATACCTGATATGCAAGGCTGGTTCAATATCTGCAAAACAAATAATGTGATTCCTCACATCAATAAAAGAAAGGATAAGAGCCATATGATCCTCTCAATAGATGCAGAGAAAGCATTTGACAAAATACAGCATCCTTTCTTGATAAAAACCGTCAAGAAAGTAGGGATAGAAGGATCATACCTCTAGATCACAAAAGCCATACATGAACAACCCAACGCTAATATCATCCTCAATGGGGAAAAACTGAGAGCTTTCCCCCTAAGGTCAGCAACAAGACAGGAATGTCCACTCTCTCCACTGTTATTCAACATAGTATTGGAAGTCTTAGCCTCTGCACTCAGACAACACAAAGAAATAAAAGGCATCCAAATCGGCCAGGAGGAGGTCAAACTTTCACTCTTCGCAGGTGACATGATACTCTATGTGGAAAACTCAAAAGATTCCACCAAAAAATGGCTAGAATTGATTCATGAATTCAGCAAAGTTGCAGGATATAAAATCAACGCACAGAAATCGGTTGCAGTCCTATACACCAATAATGAAGCGATAGAAAGAAAAATAAAGGAACGATCCCATTTACCATTGCACAAAAAACCATAAAATACCTAGGAATAAATCTAACCAAAGAGGTGAAAAATCTATACACTGGAAATTATAGAAAGCTTATGAAAGAAATTGAAGAAGACACAGAAAAATGGAAAAAGATTCCATGCTTCTGGATAGGGAGAACAAATATTGTTAAAATGTCGATACTACCCAAAGCAATCTACATATTCAATTCAATCCCTATCAAAGAGGATCAAACAGCAGCATTCTTCACAGAGCTAGAACAAATAATCCTAAAATTTTCATGGAACCAGAAAAGGCCCTGAATAGACAAAGCAATCTTGAAAAAGAAAACCAAAGCAGGAGGCATCACAATTCCAGACTTCAGGCTCTACTACAAAGCTATAATCATGAAGATTATGTAGATCATGAAGATATGTAATATGGTAGTGGTGCAAGAACAGACATTAAGATCAGTGGAACAGAATAGAGAACCCAGAAATGGACCCACAAATGTATGGCCAACTCATCTTTGACAAAGCAGGGAAAAATATCGATGGAATAAAGACAGTCTCTTCAGCAAGTGGTGCTGGGAAAACTGGACAGCGACATGCAGAAGAATGAACCTGGACCACTTTCTTACACCATGCACAAAAATAAACTCAAAATGGATGAAAGACCTAAATGTAAGACAGGAAGCCATAAAAATCCTCGAGGAGAAAGCAGGCAAAAACCTCTTTGATCTTGGCCACAGCAACTTCTTACTCAACACATCTCTGGAGGCAAGGAAAACAAAAGCAAAAATGAACTACTGGGACCTCATCAAAATAAAATCTTCTGCACAGTGAAGGAAACAATCAGCAAAACTAAAAGGCAATGAACAGAATGGGAGAAGATATTTGCAAATGACACATCAGATAAAGGGTTAGTATCCAAAATGTATAAAGAACTTATCAAACTCAACACCCAAAACACAAATAATCCAGTGAAGAAATGGGCAAAAGCCATGAATAGACACTTCTCCAAGAAAGACATTGAGATGGCCAACCAACACATAAAAAAATGCTCAACATCACTCATCATGAGGGAAATACAAATCAAAACCACCATGAGATACCACCTTACACCTGTCAGAATGGCTAACGTGAACAACTCAGGCAACAACAGATGTTGGCGAGGATGCAGAGAAAGAGGATCTCTTTTGCATTGTTGGTGGGAATGCAAGCTGGTGCAGCCACTCTGGAGAACAGTATGGAGGTTCCTCAAAAAATTAAAAATAGAACTACCCCATGACCCAGCAATTGCACTACTAGGCATTTATCCAAGGAATACAGGTGTGCTGTTTCACAAGGGACACATACACCCCCCATGTTTATAGCAGCACTATCAACAATAGCCAAAGTATGGAAAGAGCCCAAATGTCCCTTGATGGATGAATGGACAAAGAAGATGTGTATATATACACACACACACACATATATATATATATATATGTGTGTGTGTGTGTGTGTGTGTGTATATACACATACACACAATAGAGTATTACTCAGTAATCAAAAAGAATGAAATCTTGCCATTTGCAACTATGTGGATGGAAATGGAGGGTATTATGCTAAGTGAAATTAGTCAGTCAGAGAAAGACAAATATCATATGACTTCACTTATATGAAGACTTTAAGACACAGAACAGATGAACATAAAGGTAGGGAAACAAAAAAAATAATAAAAACAGGGAGTGGGACAAAACAGAAGAGACTCATAAATATGGAGAACAAACAGAGGGTTACTGGAGGGGTTGTGGGAGGGGGGATGGGCTAAATGGGTAAGGGGCATTAAGGAACCTACTCCTGAAATCATTGTTGCATTATATGCTGACTAATTTAGATGTAAATTAAAAAAGATAAAATTAATAAAAAAATAAAACATAAAAAACAATTAATTAAAAAAATAATATAAAAAGATAAAAGGTATCTGGCCAGTCCTCCAGCCATACCCAAGGAAGAATGGTCAGTTTTGGTCTCTGATATTGGCAGATTAGGTACCCAGTATTTGCAATAATAGAATCAGATGAGGGAAAGTCCATTGGTTGACTCATGCAGAGTAGTCCCGTGGACACTTTTTATGTGAATTCATGGTTAAGACTGACAGACATGAACAGAACGTGTTATTCTTTCCATCTGACATTGGAGACTGTTCTCTACAGTGGATGCCCAATGATAAACATTAACGTGGATACAAAGATCTTCATACTCTGTGCACATTGCAAAAATTCATTTGCCCATCTTTTCTGCAGATCCTCTTCTGTTGTTCCCATGTCTCTGACCATCCGGTCAGTTAGCCACTGCCAATGCATCAGGAGCTATCTCTCAGTCCAAATTGGAAAATCAAATATATGGTTTGAAATTCTGCTCTTGAGAGTTCTCTTCAGTACTATTTTTCAAGAACATTCCTGAATAGAACAGTGATGCTACCAAAGGCCACTCCCTGTTGGTTCCAGGAATATACTGTGAACCATCTATAAAAGTCAGAGATTTTTCCTCCTCAGTCAACTTGTCACTGGAATTTCCCAAAAGGAAATAGATGTGGTATGAGGGAGAAGAGACAATGCAGGAGAAGTTGTCAAAAAATAATTTTCTGGGGCGCCTGGGTGGCGCAGTCGGTTAAGCGTCCGACTTCAGCCAGGTCACGATCTCGCGGTCCGTGAGTTCGAGCCCCGCGTCAGGCTCTGGGCTGATGGCTCGGAGCCTGGAGCCTGTTTCCGATTCTGTGTCTCCCTCTCTCTCTGCCCCTCCCCCGTTCATGCTCTGTCTCTCTCTGTCCCAAAAATAAATAAAAAACGTTGAAAAAAAATTAAAAAAAAAAATAATAATAATTTTCTGTGTAAGAGAACCATGGAGTAATGCCTTTATTCCCAATCCCTGTGGATACATTGCATTTCTTCTATTGGAAATTTCCAGAGCTGTTTATAATAGCCCCGTTTTTCTTAGACACTGATAAGCATCATTAGATCTGATGTATCAATAAGTTCAAGTAGTACAGTGGTTTGTATTAAAATCTGAGCCAGCTTCAGGCTTCTCTCTTCCTCTGGGCCCCTCTGAAAAATTTTCATTTTATGGGTTTCCATAAATTAGTAAGAATAGCACACTCTGAGATGCTATACATTGTCTCAAGAATTCAGAGACTTCCAGCCACTGTATTTGTTTTTTTAATAGTAAAAAGTGAAAATGCAATAATTTTTCATTTTGGAGTGAATGTCGCAAAAACTAGATCCCAGAAACATAACTGAAGTGATTAGACCCTGAATTTTGATAGGATTAATTCTGTCATCTTTTGGCTCATATGTGTCTTATTAAATCAACTAAGACAGTCTCTGTTTTCTGCTCATTTGGTCCAATTTTCATGATGTCATCAATGTAGTGGAAGAAATGCCCTATTCTGTAGGATTTCACTATGATTCAAACTTAAGTGGACTAGAGTTTGGCAGAGAAGTGGTTAGTTAATTTGTTAACAACTTTTGACCATGCTAGGTAAAAGCTGACTTCTCTTTGTGTTTCTTCACAATTGTTAAAGAGTTAAAAAAAAAAAAAAAAAAGAGCAATTGTCCTATCAATAGCTGTATACCAGGTACCCACACCCGGGATAGTAGCAAAAGCGTGCTGGGCTTCTCGACGTTTGCTTGCTCAGGTCTGGCCTGGCGGGCATGTGCAGGGGGCCACAACGCCTGCGCCTGCGGGCCCACCTGTTGGGAGGACAGCCCGTGGCAAGGAGGGGCCGGGAGCTGCTGGAGGTGGTACTCTTCCTGCAGACCTGCAGCGTGGAGGCTGCGGTAGCAGCTCGTTCTCTTTCGGGTCTTGCGGTGGGCAGACTCGGACTCGGTCTTTCTATGGGAGAGGGCCAGGCTTCTCCTGGGCACCCGCATCCTAGCCATGGCCACGTACCACCGCTGTGACCCGTGTTGGTGCTCACCTCCACCTCCTAGATACTTACACTTAACCTGCACTGGCTTTGCCCAGCCCTTAGCCAGGATGACTGACAAGCCGCTCACCAGCAACAACCTTCAAAACACTGACAGTAACTTCACATGTGGCAACAGGATCAAGGAAGAAATGGAGGCTTTTCCGGAAAAGTTCTAGTAGAGGGGCAGAAGTGAGATTTGTAACTTAAATACACTACACATTTAAATCAATGGATTAAATTTCAGGGGGGAAGAAAGTGAAGCTGACACATGTGGAAATGAGAGAAATATAGTGGTTATGAAATAGAGGCAGCATTCAGTGAACACCGACACTGACTTCCCCATCAGCAGGTATGAAGTCCACAGTCCTGCGCTGCCCTGTTCTGTCTCCTCTGCCTCTGACAGAATATTGGTTGTGCTCTGTCTAAACTCTGTATATATCCAGTTTCTAGAAGAAGATCAACTACATGTCAGTACTGTTAGTCATCTTTAATAAAAGAAAGAAAAAGCAGATGGCTTTAAAAGAGGTGTAATTCTGGACTGCTGGGGGGAGAGAGCAAGAATATAATACAGTGTGACCTGGGACTCCTCCCCAGCAAGTAGTCTGGCTCTGCCTCAGGAAGCCTCAAGTCCTCTGAGGTCCAGCC
This sequence comes from Panthera uncia, assembly GCF_023721935.1. Classification (NCBI taxonomy): domain Eukaryota; kingdom Metazoa; phylum Chordata; class Mammalia; order Carnivora; family Felidae; genus Panthera; species Panthera uncia. The sequence continues at coordinate 123,793,631 of NC_064816.1, forward strand.
TGGCTGTGAGGAGCCAGGGCACCTGAAGAAGCTGGGTCGTTTCTCAGACATCAGCACACACACACTTGGAACTCCCTCATGTCACTTGTTCTACTGCCCTAAATGGCTTCATGCATCCCCACCCTCCAGAATCTGGAAGAAGAATGCAGAGAAACTGGCTCATACCATCTATATACCAGGTATCAGAAGCTTTGATACGTTGCTCCCAAAAAGGCACTATTTCTAAACTAGCAGCTTAAATTGGTATAATAACCTGATTAAGTTTATGGCAGTCTCTCTCTCTCTCACTCTCCCTCTCGCTCTCCCTCTCTCTCTCTATTCCTCTTGAGAGCCACTTTCTGCTGGTGGCTCTTACCTGCAATTTCCCTAGGCATTTGGTATAGGGAGAGGGAAGTTCTGAGGGAGTCCATTGATCCTGTCTTTCATAATAATAGTCCATATTCCATGAGGTAGGGAGCCAATGTCTACCAGCTGCTAAGTATATCTACTTAAATTATACATCCAGGAAATGGGAATATAATCACAGGATGGGTCCTAGGCCCACTGAGTTCATTGTGATACAGACTTGAATGAAAACACCCTTATCAAATTACCACTATATGCTCATTTTGACTTGCAGAATATTGTGGTTTTGGGCATCCAAGAATGAATACCAATTCTGAGCCTGTATTTAGACATTTTTAAAGGTGTGGCTGTCTCATCTTTCCCATGTACCAGTCACCAAGGTAAATGGTGGTAAATACCTTTGGAAAGACTAGGAGAAATATTTACAGTATGTGTGGCAGTTACTCAGGGTCATTCCTCAAAGGGAACCAGCCTCCCCATCAATCAGGCTCTTTGGGTCTGTGAACTGTCTTAAATCTATTAAAACTGGCTAAGCAGCTATGATTTCAATTGTGGTTATTTGAGTCTGGTGTTTGGTCACCAGACCTGTTTTTTTTTTTTTCCTGTTATACAGATCAAATAGTTTCTTAGTTAGGACTGTCTAACAAAATACCTGGGTAGTTTATAAACAAAAGAAATTTATTTCTCACAGTTCTGGAGGCAGGAAGTCATGGATCAGGGTGCCAGATGATTGGGTTCTGGTAAAGACCTTTTTTCCAGTAGACTTCTCATTGTGTCCTCCCATGGTGGAGGGAGCAAGTGAGCTTTCTTGGGCCTCTTTTATAAGGACATTAATGTCATTCATGAGGGTTTCACCATCATGGCCTAATCACCAAAGGCCCTCCCTCCTAATACATTGGGCATTAAGATTTCAACATATGAATTTTGGAGAGACACAAACATTTAGACCATAGCAAATAATATTTAGTGACTGCCCATATATTTCATTTCTAAAGACACTGTGATTGATTAGACACTGGTGAAAAACCAAAAGCCAAAAACTCATGTTCTTAACATTCAGATTATGACTTCATCCTTATGTCGTATTACAGTAATTACCACTACCTTCTCACTGGAAGTTAAGCAGTCCCATTGTCCATTAATATTCTGTGAATCCATTTTTTGCTTTGAAATCAGAATGTTCAAAACCCAAGCTTGTCATTTCCTTTCTGCAAACTCTGTAGTGCAGAAGTCTCTCCCTCACCAGTGTTTTAAAATAATAGTTATGTAACAGAAACATGGAGCCTTCCTTCAGGATCTCAAAGCACTTAAATCGGCAGATCCTCACAATCAGTCACAGGTCACTTAATTGTGATAACACAGAGCATCATGGATTACTAGCATCCTATTGCCACAAGCAAGGATCCCAGCTGTGTTTTCAAGACCAAAGATGAAAACAATTGTCCTAGGATTTCGTTTTGAGGGCTTGCTTCCTAGTACTCTCCTTGGTACTAATTCTATCTTGATCTAATTGTTTTCTTATAATACTTGCCAAACACTATCAGTTAGCAATTAACACACACTATTAAGTCCATTCAATCATCATAGTCATTGGCCCAGAGCTACAAGTTCATTAGGTATGTAGACTCAAGTTTATCAAGTCTTCAATTTTATCAAATGTTTTGCTACTACAATAACATAAATCTAATATCTCACTGGTCTCTGGAAATAGTTTTCTTACTATCTTCCACTTGCTAATTAAGCCAATGTCACATATTTTAGGCTTGTTGTTGTTGTTACATTATCCACCTTTGCTAGAAATGCCTTTGTTAGGTTAGTCTCTATGATGGTAATTAAATCACCAAATTCTCCCTAACAACACACTGAAGTTTGTTTTTTGATAGTCTGTTGTGGGTCTAATAGCTACCTTCCAATTAGTGACTCACTGATCTAGCCAACATTTACCTTGCATATATGCTATTTAGAAATAATAGATTCTGGGTCAGGGGCAGCCGGGAGATGAATGTTCACACACTGGCTCTTAAATACTTAACGTGGACATGTCACCCATCACTTCTGCTCACCACCCACTATTCATAATTAGTCATATACCTTGGCTTAACTGAAAGGGTGTTGAGAAATGTGAAGGGGGAGAACACACATGTATATAAAGGGAACAGTACATGGAGAGACTCAAATTAACATCGATATTCATGATCATTTTAATATGGAGCTTAGATAACAGGATAGTTCTTACTTGATAGAAATTTAGATTGTTTCGAAACTTCTGATATTAAAAAATGCTCCTGTGAACATTCTTGCTTAAAATTCTTTATACACTTATTCATATATCTCCTTAACATATATTTTTAGTAATGCAATTTCCAGAATAAAAGGCACCTTTCTTTCTTACTGACTCTATGTGGGATAGATATTCTCCATCACGTTTATAATGCTAAGTATTTTAAGTCTTTTCGTATTTGCTAATCTGGAAGAGAAGAAACAATATTTTATTATTTTTTATTTATATTTATTTAATTACAAATAAGTTTAAACATGTTCAATTGTGTTGATGTGCCTTTTGGATTTCCTTATTGTTAAATTTCTATTGATGTACTTTGCCTAGGTGTTTGTTTTTAAATGAGAATCTTTGTTAGGTTTTTTTTTGTAATTGGCTCATACAATGACCCACTGATGCTATAGTGAAAGAATCATGCTTACAGCCATAATCTGTTGTTTTTATGTCCATTTTTTATGAGCAGTTGGAGGCACTGGTTTCAACTGATTGTCATTAGGATCTTGTCTTAGTTTTACTCTGCCTACCTTTCCCAGATGGGTGAGAAAAAATTAACTATGTCTCAGATTAGCCATGGTCTTAAAGACTAGTATAGTGCACTGGATTACTGGATAAAATAACCCTATTCTCTGTAGGGTGCATAGGAATTACATGCAGGTTTTTTGTTAGTTTGTTTCTTTTGTTGTTAATCTTTTTTTTTAAGTTAAATTTTGAATGTTTTTAGGACATATAATCCATCTCTGATGCTGTAACAAAGCTATATTATTTCAATTATTGATTTGTGCCTTTTGCTGACAATATTTCATTAATATTGAAGGGTCCATATAAATGTAAAAATGTATTTAACACAAATGGAAGTCTATTCTGTTTTCATGATTTAACCTTTACCTACGAAACGTATAAGTGAACATCTTCAAATAAGACGTTCTGTTTTTAAAAATAAGTCTCTGTTCTGCTGTACTTTGCACATTCTCAAAATTCAACTTTTAACTCACCAGATTACCTTATTGAAAGTATCTTGATGGTAAACCACACAGTATTGTGAAAGCGGCATTGAAGAGATGACTTATTTAGCAAGTGTATTATATCAGAGTTTCAATAAAGAAGTGATCTGGTCAATTTCATTCAAAATTATGAGACTTCTTGCTCACTGATGAAATAGATATGACAGAATAATGGCTGATGTTTGGTGCCAGTCACATACACAGGTGTCTCCAGCCATCATTCTGTTTCCAAAAGAACCCATTGTATCTTCGTAACTTAGGGGATGGCTCTCTCTATGCATTCCATTTCACTTTAATATATGTATCTTGCTGAGGAGAAAATGTTTTCTCTTTAAGATTATATTGTGGTCTCACATGTATTTACTTTCATTATTTAAAAGCAATATGGGCTTAATTTCTTTGGCAAAGCCAAAGAAGAACTGTTGTAGGGTTTGAGGTAGCTTCCTCATATGTGTTATGCTCTGATTTGTGTAAAGGTCAATATAATTCTACTATAAATCCCCTGAGATCTTGCATTTTAGCAATTCAAGTGAGCAGACACAAATTTTCTATGGCTCATTTAGGTACCTCAATTTCAAATATTACCAACAAGATAGTATCATCCATCTACTTTTCCTCTGCACTTACAAATAATGCCCATAATACTTTTACAAACTATTTTTTTCTTATGGCATAGATATACCTCCCTTATGTATTATACTTATTTTTGCTAGACCTAATTTTGATGGATTCCTTCTTATGTTTAAACACATATGGTGCTATTTTGTCACATATTTTTTACCAAGTTTAACAGATGACTAAATTGGACAACTTATATTTAGGGAAAATGACATTTTCATGTTGTACACTGTAAAACACATATTGGTGGCCTGTGGGAACTTTGGATAAAACATCTTGAGAAAAATTACATGATTCCTTTAGCATAGAAAGGAAGTAAAATATATGTGTATACAGAGTATGTGTGTGTGAGAGAGAGAGACAGATGATCCACAAGATTCTTTCAAGTACTAAAATTGCATAATTCCGTTATAATATAGTTTTATAATATTAAGTTGTTCCTAGTGTGAGACCAAGCCATCTTCCCAAGGGGCCCATTTACTAGTGATCACTCATAGAAGCCTCTATTTAGGCATTGTGAGCTTTCTTAGAGGCCAGAAATAACCTCACTAAGATTCCATTTATACTTTATTCTCTTTCCTATAAGAGGTACTATCATCTTAGGAGGGATATATAGGGTGGAAACTTGATAATTGCTTATATTAAGATGAACCAAAGAGATGTGTTTGCTCAAGCTCAGATTATTAGTTAGGCACAAGGCATTTCATATATTTCAAACTCCAAAGAATGGTATGCGGTTTGGAAAAGAATATAAAGGGAACCTGTGAATTAGTACTATGGGGAGTGTGTGTGTGTGTGTGTGTGTGTGTGTGTGTGTATGGAGACAGAGAGATGTGCTTCCTACTGAAAGAATATAAACTTTTTTTCCTGTGTCCATGGAAATTTTACCAGAATGTATATCATTTTTGTTATAAAATAAATCATAAATTGTTTAAAGTAGAGATATTATAGGTGGCATTTGTATAAATCAATATATTTATTTAAAATAAATTTATAAAAATTTTTATAAATAAAAATTATACATAAATAAATAAAAATTAAACACATGGTTCTTGTAGCTCACCTCTCAAGAGCTCAGAATAGCAGGACAAATTAAAACATGAAGTCTCAAGGGAAGAAATAGAGCCAAAAAGTTTTAGATAGTAAAATATATATTTATAAGTACAGAAGTAATTAATGAAAAGTGTATACTCAGAAACAAATTGAAAAAAATAAAAAAAAAAAAGAATACTACCCATTAAAATCTTTGTACAGAGACAGGGCAATGTGATCAGAGATGTAAGAGAAGGTAAATTCCTATCCAAGTCACAATGAGTAAAACAAGATAAGGTGAAATTTGAAGGAAAAACAGGCTAAGGTTAAGATGACAATGAAAAAGAAATTTTGGAAAATTTAAGTCCTTATAGAGGTCTTGCAGTGACAAAAATCAGAATACACACTTTCTCTTTTTGCAAAACTGAGGCAGAGGTTTACTAGGATAGCTGATGTTTAACAAAAGGGTGAAGACACAGACAATTTAACAAAAGATATTGCATCTCAGGGATTGGGCCATGGGAGGAAACTGTGGAAAGAGTATGCGGGGCCGGTGGGTTCTGGCCCCACTGCAAAGCTCTACACAAATCAAAAGGCCTGTAGGAATGGACCTTTGACTGCCTTCTTCAACAACATGTGGGAGAAATGTGAAATTTCTGACACAACAAAGTAAGGCCTATTAAGCCATACTAGTGACAATAATCTGTGATAGGAAGTATTAGAAACTGGGCATTGGTGTTTGTAGACAGGTGTTAAAGATGGTTCTAGAACTTCTCTTACTAACACTGGGGGAAAGAGATGAGGGATTGATAGAGAAGATGCAGTTCTTTATTAAATTTTGGATGGATCAAAACTTCTGCCAAGGGAGAAAATTAAGCAGGATGTTTGCAATGCTATCTCAAAAAAAATAAATTCTGAGACTAGGAAAAAAAAATAGCTGTCAGAACTTTTTTTTCCCTGACAGAGTCCCTGAGCATCATATTGGGGGTCAAGAACTTTGAGAATAGGGCTACCTCCCAAACCATTCTGAGAATCCACAGTTGGCATCTCATGTGTTTTGAGAATTTATTTTCTTGTTCATCATTCTGTTATTTGCCTCTCTCTGCTCCTGCTTACTGTGGATGTATATTTGGCTATCTTTGGGTAGCTCAAAGGAAAAGCTATCATATAGACACCCACCCAAATACTGGGGGTGTTGCTGGTTCTAGGCACTGAGGTCTCCATCCATGTCATGGCTCAGATGCAGTAATACCACAACAAAGCGCTAATATTTGATGAGCAGTTCCTATGTTCCAGGTATGATTTTAAGCATCTCATGTACAACCTCTGATTTAATCCTCATACTGAAGGGTATCCTGTATCTTTTTATTTGGGGCCTTTATATATTATGGAATAGAATTGCAGTTTAGAAGATAAATTCACAAGAAGAAAGAAAGCTTGGTCTGACTGGTACAGAATTGTTGTTAAGGTACAATGTTTTGGTTTTCAGTGTTAAGGCAGTAGTTGCTCAAGTTCACATTCCTTCTACTACTATTGAAATTTAAGAAAGTGTTCTACTAACTGGAACATTTTAAAACAAAACACCAAGCTGTAAAAAGGACATAAAAAGGATATTTAATTCTGAGTGACCGGAAAGTGTGAGAAGGAAGAAAATTACTACCCAGGAAAATATGACATGCCTGAGCTTATAAATAAAAAAATAAGTTTTGTAAATGAAATCATTAAAATCTAATTATAAGGCAACCATAATAAATTAATAGTCACTATTTACTGAATAAGTACTGTGTGTCGAACAATAGTCTTATATTTTTATATACGCTATTTTACTTAATCTTCACAATATCCCTCCTAGGCAGGCACTTTTAAAGGCACTAAAATAAAGCAAAGGTTTCATTAAGTGTGCTGCCTCCCACTCTGAGCAGTGGGTGAAAATAACAGAAGTTTTGGGTTGAGGGGAGAGTCTCAGCCTAAATGAAGGGTATAGAGAGGAAATGACACCATGACATTTAGTATCTGACTTTGCTACTTCAGAAGGCTTTTAAAGGCTTTTAAAGCCAACTATCCAAGATCATGGAGAAAATGTGTGAATTACAGTTCTGGAAAAAGTTTTTTTGATTTCATGAAAAGGAAAGGGTGAGGAATGAAAAACTAATACTTTCAAGATACAAACCCTTTCCAGTAGCAAAAATATATATAAACCTTATGAATATGCAATGAATGCTACAGAACAGTTCAAAAGGTAAAACACATTGTGTAATAAAGGAGGATGAAATAGATTATGGCAAAGCAATAAAAAAGAAGTCTGTTTTGTGTTAATTAGAAACTACTCTGCAATGTTTGAAGGATTTGTATTGATCTTTTTTGGAGAATCATTAATATGTATTACATGTAAATTTAATAATAACTTACAAGAATTGAATGAATGATGGAGAAATTTGAAATGATATTAAAACACTAACCAGATGTAAAGTAATTTTAATCCTCTTTAGTGAAATCAATTATTTGATCAGATATTGCAACAGTGTGTTTTGTTTTTTTCTTTAATCAGCTCTAATTTTCCTTTAAAGTGACCTTTAAAGGTGACCATCAGGGAGTGTGTGTGTATGTGCATGGGTGCATGTCTGTGTGTGTGTGTGTGTGTGTGTGTGAGAGAGAGAGAGAGAGAGAGAGAGACAGAGACAGAGACAGAGACAGAGGGAAGGAGAAGGATAAGAGGGGGAGGGGAAGGGGAAGGAAGAGAGGGAGAGAGAGAGAGGAAGAGAGGAGGGAGAGGGAAAGAAAGGGGGAGGGGCAGAGAGAATGGTGGAGGGGTGAGAGAGAGAGAGAGAGAGAGAGAGAGAGAGAGAGAGAGAGATAGCAATTGAAAGCAGAGGGTCTGGACTCAAATTTTGCTAACTAGTTGTGGAAACTTGGTAATAACTTACTCTCACTGAGCCCCAATTTTCTCAATTATAAAATAGAGAAGTAAACAGAACTTATGCTTAATAATTGTTCTGAAGAGTAAAGAGATTGTCTTTTACCAACAGTCCCCAGTTATATCTTGAATTTATTTACACAGCCAGACATATTCTTATATTGCATTACATATTTCATTTTTATAAATTTATATTCACATATAACATATATTTATTTTTTTTTAAAAAAGAGACTGGTTCTGAAAGACTGAAATAGTGAAGAAAACTGTGCTGGAATACAACAGTTTTAGTCCAGAAACCATTCACTGGGTACTTTCCATATGCCGGTTTTTACATGTTGCATTCTGGCTGGAGATAAGAATACATACTGCTGTAGTAAATAAAAGTAATACTTGATCAGTGCCATTAAATCTGGGTCAGAGGAAGTACATAGAGTGTTGAGAGAAACATTTTCTCTTTAGTGATTAAGGGAAGGCTCAAAATGGAAATTAATGTTTGAGTTGGCTTTGAGGAAATGTAGGATATTTTTTTTGGCAGAGATATTGGTGGGTGGACAGTACAATTTCAGAAAAGCAATGGCATAGAGGAGATGTAGAAAATGTGGAACATTTTCAAGGAATGACATTAATCTGGCAGGATACTTAGTATCTTGCTAACTCCAGAATTTATCTCATTTCTTTGTGCCCCTTCGTAACCGAACTTCACTATTTTTAATTTACTCTTCAGAAATATTAAATCCACAGTAAATAAGAAAGCTATGTTACCCATAATCTCTCAGATCACTTTTGCCATACTTCCATGAGATCCTTTTTTCCTTTCTTTTTTTTTTTAAGAAAAACATTGTAAATATAGTTGAAGAAACCCCATTCCTCTTTCATATCCCTTCTCTCTCTCCCTAGGAGTGATTGCTATTCAGAATTTGGGATTAACCTTCCTATTTCATATTTTTAAACATTTACCACACATATATATAATATATATATAAATATTATATATATTATAATATATACATAACATATAATATCATCTATTATTGTCCTTTTCGAAAGATGTTTGATACTGTGTATTTATTTTGTCTGTGGTGCTGCGTACCACTCCTGGATGGATGGATCCCTTGGCCCTAAAGCTGTCGTTGAAAACACACTGCATAAGTCTCTCACTCCTTCCAGGAGCTTTACTTGACCAGCTGACAAAACCTTTATAGTAATTGTGTGAGACCTTCTTTAAAGAGTTTCAGTTACCCTAACTACATAACCTTCTTCAATTCTGTAGCTGGAGCAGGCAATTTTGGTTTTGTTTTTAATTCCACCAGGCATTTGTTTAAATTATCCTACCAAATATTTAATTGATAATTTGGTTTCATTCTACCTACGTTTGTTAGACACCAGACCAAACTTGTATTCTGGTTAACTAGTAACATTTTTACACTATACATGTTTGTGTATCACACACATACACATGTATATATGATTGAAAGACAATTAAACATGAGTTTTATATTTGGTAACTCAGATTTTTCCCTTCAAGTCAATAATTTCAAAATGTTTGGTGTGAAAAAAAGAATTTCATTTTGAGTTATGAAACACATTTCAAGAGGGGTTCTGATTTTGTTACTGTGCCATCAATGAAGTTTTGTTTCTCCCTCCTGGAAATACAATGATGGAAATCAACAGGTAAAGTCTGAGTACTAAGAGAAGGAACACATCCCATGTATTATTAATTGCTGCTTGCTTTGGTAGGTTTTTTTGGCTGGTGAGGCAAAAAAGGTCAAGTATGAACATAATGGATATGCTGGGATCCAGGTCTTCATTAATAGCATTCTTTAGCTTTGGGGTCATGTAAAGATGACCCTTGGCCTTTTTTAGTCAATTACTGTTTCATATATTCATTACTAATACAATATCTTAACTGTTATATTTGGGCAACAGAATATCTCTTTTTCACTCACATATCTCTTTTTTCCTGTCTATGGGAATGAAAATGACTGAGGGGGTTATCAAATTTTCCATATCATTTCTTATTAGCTAAAGGGAATTCTCTCAGTTTCTGAGTACTACTCATCTGACCTAAATGGGAAGAGTAAAGTTTATTTTATGTTTAGGTATGTAAGCTTTTTTACTGAACTTAGGAGCAAAACAGTAGTGGGAGAGTTCACAAGTATAAATATTTGCAGACATTTAAAATTATGGTTGAAAATAAATAACACATGGGAAGTAAAATAATGATTAGAATATTCTCTTATTTCTCACTGGAATCATGAATTTGTTTAGGAGATAATTTTTAATATTTCATAATTTAAAAAAATGTTATCATGGGGTTCCTGGAGTGTCTCAGTTGGTTAAGAATCCAACTTCAACTCAGGTCATGATCTCGCAGTTTGTGGGTTCAAGCTCCACACTGGGCTCTGTGCTGACAGCTCAGAGTCTGGATCCTGTTTTGGATTCTGTGTCTCCCTCTCTCTCTGCCCCTCTCCCACTTACACATGCTCTCTCTCAAAAAATAAAAACATTTAAAAAAATATAGTCATTTCTCAAGTTTAAAGGATGTATTTGATATAATAGTTTAAGCATCAGCTATGGTAAATACAGCACAGTGATAGATATATTAGTGAGTTACATGGTCTTCTTAAAATTTACATTTATTTTAGGTTTATGTTGAAATAAAACTAGTAGAAAAACATTACAGTGTTTCATAATTGTGCTCCAGGAACCTTTTAGGACAATTCACTGCTTATTAACTAGCAGCTAGATAGTGGTCAACTTATGACTGCTCACTAATGAATCAAAGTTATTTTGCTACAACTGATTTTTCTTAAGAAAAGCCTAAGGGTCCTATCTCCTGTGGGTTAAAACTGACAGAGATTAATTTAAATTCATTCAGCAGTCCAGCTGAGACAACTGTGGTAAGGTGGTAGTCATAATTTATCTGTGCTCTGAAAATGTTCTGACCTTATTTACTTTCCAAGCTATGAATGAATGAGTTTTAAATGGCTCAGCATTCAGGATGAGTGTTGGCAAGTAAAAATCCCGTAACACAAGAGGAATAATGTGACAGCAGAAGTTTAAAGCCAAAGTCCACAGCAGGGATCTCACAAGAAGTTGCCTCTTTCATAGCATTCATATTTATAACTCTTTTCTTCCTTCTCTTCCTTCCTCCCACCTTCCCTTTTCCCTTTCCCCTTCCTCTTTCTAGAACCAACGTAGCCTACATCTTAGAAATGATTTGTATTTGGGGGTGCCTGGGTGGGTCAGCCAGTTAAGTGTCCAACTTCGGCTCACGTCCTGATCTTATGGTTCATGGGTTCAAGCCCTACAGGGGGTGTCTGCTGTCAGTGCTCAGCCTGCTGTGGATCCTCTGTCTCCCTCTCTGCCCCCTACTCGTGCGCGCTCTCTCTCTCTCTCTCTCAAAAATAAATAAAGATTTTAAAAATGATTTGTATTTGTAAACAATATACAAGAATTGGTTTCTATTTTAAAGGAATCCACATTTCTAGATTAAGCAGAACAAGAGAATTGGACAACATATGAAAAAGAACTTGCCTTTTCTTTTTCATTTACTGTTTTACTTCTGTTTTCTTGTACATTAAATCTCATGGCCATCTAGAAACAAAATTGTAGAAGAGATGAAATTTGCCTTTCTTCTCCCTGCCTTTTAGCACCTCTCTTTCAATTTCTGTGCTCCTACCCTGAACAGAAACCCTTTTCTGCCTTTCCTTATTTCAGTATTTCAAGTAAAGCTTGAATGGTATATGGAATATGAGTCCATTCCCTTTACATCTGAAGAAAATTAGAAAACTAGAGCTTACACGTTGGTAGGACAGGTAGGTTTAAGGATAAATTAACTTTCATTATTACATGGAATTTTCTCCTGTAATGCTACAGTGTAGTTAGAATGACATTGTTACTCAATACATAAAGAAACTTGATTCAGAAAGGTCCTAAGCAATGCCAATCAGTAAGTGGCCACTGTAGAACTGAAACCCAGGTCTTCTGACTCATAGTTGGGCATTCTTTCCATGACCTTACTTTGGAAAGGTCGTACTTAGTTAAATTTTATGTGACACTTATATATGATTAAAATGTCCATTTTTCATCCTAGAATGAAACTGGAGACAGTTTCTAAACCCAATTAGAAGACCATTAAGTGATAGAATTTCAGTCACTAGCAAGAGTGTACTAGCTGTGAAAATACTGTAAGGAAGGTCTTTTTGGTTTTCATCTGGTACCAGACAAGGTCTACGGACTTCACCTGTACATAAAACAAACCCTTGCAAATCCAATCACTTACTTATACCACTTTTTGGTAGAAAATTACAGAATTCTTGTTTTTATCATTCAAATGCTGGCAATAGACCTAAGAAAATTCTAGATACGTAGCACAATTATTGAGAACACAGGCTTTGATATGACACAGATTGGGGTGAAGTACTGACTCTGTATCTTACTACCTTGATGACTAAGGTTTGCTTAATTAACCTTTCACAATCTCATTTGCCTCAGTGGAGAATGGGAATGATTAGGTCTAATCCTCAGCTTTTATGTCCTATATGGCTGTATTGATTGCTAACTCTTCAATTATTGAAGACTCATAATGGCTCTTAAAAAGTTACACCACTTTTCAGATGACTCCTTTCTTTCAGTATAGTACTTTTTTCATTCCACAACTTAACAAAATTCCCTACATTAGCCAACATTCTGACACTTTAGTTGCAGTCAAAAACATAATAATTTTTCCAAAACATTGTCTTTTGGTCAGAGAATATTATGTAAAACAATTTTCAATCACTGTGTTAGCAAACATATTAATAATTTTTCCAAAACATTGTCTTTTGGTCAGAGAATATTATGTAAAACAATTTTCAATCACTGTGTTAGCTTGCCTAGTGTACTTAGAAGTGAGAAGTATGAAGAGGTACATGCTTCTTTGATACCTCAATCTGTTGTGAGTACACACTAGTTTCAATTATTTTGAAGTGCTCTCAGGTTTTGTCTTTATTTTGTGCTTCAGGTTTTTTTTTTCCCTGTGCTGTAACTATTTTCAAGTGCAATTAGAATGCAAAATAACCATGTGCCACCCAAAAGGCTTACCTGTCTGAAAGTCAGTCACTTGGCTCTCTCCTTTTTAAATTCTTTTCCTAGTATGATTTTTTTGTACCTTTTCCCACCTACCTCCACCTGCTATTCAGTCATCTTTTCCTCCTTTGGTCGGTACAACAAGCTTTCATGATATTGCATGTTTTTTAGATGTTCAGATTTTTCGATCTTTGAACATTGTTCAAACATCATCAAGTGTCTTGGATTAGGATGAAATGCACCATATTTTTTCCATTAAAATTAATGGAAATGTTTATAGTTTATTATTTAACATCTTTGCAACTAATGGCAAGGTTTTTATGAACACATTAACATCATTTCACAAGAGACACTAGTTGTTAAATAATGAATGCCCTGAGTCCTCTAAGTGCTCCCCCTCCTACCCTGTCTACAGAAGTCTTCCTTCAGAATGTCTTCCCCAGACGTTCCCCAACACAGGACTGGACTCAAAAAATCCTTCAGAATTTTATTCCATTATGCATGCTGGCTTGCCTTCCAAATGGTCCATATTGTTGCTATACTTGTTATTTAGTATTGTGAATATTCCTCCTAGTGATGACAATAATGGAACCTATGCCCAAAGGTTGTTTTAGGAATAAAATTGTATAATGCATGGAAAGAACTAGTGTAATGTTTAGTACCCAGTAAATATTCCATGCATATTAGCTGTAGTTGTAATATTATTGTTTAAGATGTAATAATTTAAGAGGTGCCTGGGCGGCTCAGTTGGGTAAGTGTCTGACTCTTGATTCCAGCTCAGGCAAGATCTCACAGTCATGAGATTGAGCCCCGCATCAGGCTGCATGCTGAGCGTGGACCCTGTTTGTGATTCTCTCTCCCTCTCTCTGTGTTCCCCACTTCTCACTCATGTCTTTCCCCCCTCTCTCTCTCAAAATAAAGATACATTTTTTTTTAAAAAAGAGGTAATGATTTAAAAATCTGTGTATTTCTATAAGTTAACACTTTAAAGATCTCAGTTTTATAAATGTGTTGTGCTAAGTGCAGGCTTCCATAGCTAGTATCTTCAGTTATATTTCATTAGTGAGGAGTAATATATTTGATTTTAAAGATGATATCCATTGGATTACATAAAACCAAAATAAATAGCAACACAATTAAAATTAGAAATCTTCACAATTGATTTATTTTTTAAAGAAACTTACTTAAATATTAATGCAGAAAAATCCTTTGTGTGTAAATATGTGTGTATGTAACCAAATATTTAGCATTTCATCCAATGCAAGATTCTAATTTTATTGATAACATTTTCATGGAATCAGTATATGATTCAAACTTAGGTACAAATTGGTTATCTTGGCTAATTTAATTTATATGTGATACTTACATGATTTGTGTCAATTCACAGAAAACATGTAAATATCTTCCTTTTAGTACTCTGAGAGAAACTCAGCAAAGTTCAATAATTGGGCATCTTGAACCTTGAGAAAATCAAAACTAACCCATTTTTCCCCTTTCTGGTAATTTACATTCTTAACATTAGTCACTTATTGCGTCTACTCATTGACGGAGTAGTCACTGAACAGAGTACCCATCAACCTCTACAGACTACATGGGAAGTCAGGCATATTTTTGAGCATCTCATTAATGTAGCCTCTGAATGCAAGCCACCTGGATCTGGTATGACCCTATGTTGGTCGCCAGGGTTGAGTGAAGCAGTTACTCAGGTTTTCCATGTATCAGTTTTCTCATCTGTATAAAAGAGAATAAAAACTCATGTACCTTATAGTGTTGTAGTGTAGACTTACCTAGTTAATACATTTAAAACTTGTAGGATAGCACCTGGCAAAGAGCATGCGTTCTATTAAAGTCGACTGTTTTTACAAATAACCATTGTCATGCCATATCCCATTGAGAAGAATTAAATGATGTCAATTTTGACAATGAGGAGTGTACCTGACTATGTGTGTTTCTAATCCTGATATTTTGATTTTCATAAAAGTAGATACACTGTTAATAAAAAAAAGGTCCAGCATATTTTAAATTATTTAGTGCTAACTAGCATTATTTTACTGTTGGATTTAAAATAAGCAAAAAATCAACTTCTTAATTAGGATTATTATATGCTGGGCATTAAAATGAAAATGATTAAGATAGGGTAGGGAATTATTGAAAATAAGACATATTCTATAAATTTTAGATCAATCTTAAATTCATTAACTGAGCTTCCATTAGAAATAGAAAGCTCAAATCTGTGAAAATGTGGAAGAGTCCTATGCAAAGCAATCTCTTCTGATGGCAGTAACAGGTGCAATTACTTGTGTCCTCTCAAAGAGCAGGAAACCAAATTAGGATTGTACTGAAAAAATGGAGTTTTTAGTATTGAGGAAGAATAAGCTCAGATGTAACGGAAAGGGACATAAGATAGAGGAAGAGAACTGCAAGTTATACTGAAGAGTGTGAGACAGAAGGAAAAAGAAGATGTGACAAGTGATGTGGAGGATGCCAGAAAAAAATGAAAAGCATCATAGGAAATATAAATGAGGAAGGGTTTATAAGAACGAGACTAAGAAGAAATGAGAAAGAAGGAAAAGATGGAAGAGAGACTGCAGAACCTATGGAAACAGAAACTGTTGTCTTATCATTTTTTTTTGTTTCCTTACACTTTTGCCCCTGTTTTTTTTTCCTTGACTTTTGTATCATTTCTTTCAGAAAATACAGAGCCTCTGGCATAAATGAGTATTTTCTGAAAGAAATGATACAAAAGTCAAGGAAGAAAACAGGGGCAAAAATGTAAGGAAACAAAAAAAGTGTTAAAACCATGATATAATTGAAGTCAGTTAAATGCCAACCAGTGTCTACCAAAAATTAGATTCCTTTAATATTTTAATAAATTCATCACTTGTTCTTTTAAAATATGACACAAATTAGCATTGTCCACCAATTTGCTAATTTGAGAAACATTCTTCCTAGGTTAATCTATTGTTTATTTGTTCAAACACTGCACCAATAAACAAGCAATTGTTCTGTTATTCTAAACAAATATGTTAATCGCTTTTAAGGTCATCTTTTCAGCGTATTACTAGAAGTGATTACAAGATTAAAGAATGAAAAGAAATGAAGCCAAGAATATGCTAATGAAATTTACATTAATTACTGTGCATTGACAAGGATGAATGATTTTTAAATCAGGAATCACTCCTGAACTAGCAATCCACCACTGACACTTATTGTCATACTTCTAAAATGGCCTTTGAAAAGATCACTGTTATAATATATGCATATGCTTTAAATGTAGACACTGTGTTAACTCAATCTTCAAAATATTCACACATGAAATGATATACTTACAACATATATTTGCATTCATTTTGTTGTCCAGGGTTTAGTTGAGGCCCTAAGATACAAAGACAATAAGACTAAGTTACTAGTCCCAATAAACTGCCGGCTTAATAAAACAGATATCTAAAACAACTTTAGCAAAATATGTGTGTGTGTTATTACAGTTTGGTGAGGGTGAGACAAGGGGAGATGAAAAGAAAGTGTCCTTGGAGTAGGTGTTTTTAGACAGGGTCTCAAAATATAAATATGGGATGGCTAAATTATTTCTTAACAAAGGAAAGGGCAGGCAGAAAAAATACAGAATATTTTACATGTAACAAATGGGTCAACCAAAGAAAATGATATTCTTATTTTTTGAGGTGAATTTTCAGGATTCCAAGTTTCTATTTTGTATCCATGTAGGTTTATATCATGATCCAAACCTGAAAATTAAAGGACGAATGACACAAAGTCATTAGCAACAATGTACCATCATTAATCCTGAACATGACATGCCTTTTTACACCTCTTAAAGTTTCACTGGTATCTTTACATATTAATAGTGGAAACATGCTATATCTGGCCAATACCTATGTATTTTATGCTTAGGGGAAACAATTAATTTTAACATATTTAAAAAAAAGTTTTAAAATTCTTATATTTAATTGCATCTAATTGTAATTTCATCAAATTATAATTACATCTAATTGTACAACCCAGCAGTTAAATTGACAACAGATACATGAACCATCTCATATATAAAAACTTTCAACCCAAAGAGAAAAATGAACCTTTCCAAAGATAATTTTGCTCAACGTACTGCTATTGAGTGGTAAATATGCTCGTCACTGATAGATGCTAAAAGATAGGCATGAACTTGGATAAGATGTTGTCTGTTCGTATTTGTCAAAGGAAAGAGTGCATAGGAAGCTGTATTAGAAAAAGATGAATATATTTGAAAGGAATGTGGATAATCTAATTGGAAAGGTAGTATCGCTAGGAATTGTTTCTAGAACTGCATTTGCATGGCAAAACTGTCATTTATACTTAAACTGTATGTTTATTTTAGGAGAGGGAACTTATTGAAGACTGATGGAGGTTTATGGGGTTAAAGTCATCCCTTGGTGACATCCCTATGACCAAAACATTTACGTAGGGGAAAAAATTAAAGAAAAATTACACTGGAATTTCAACAGGTCTAGGACAAATCCGGTTAAAAGGATCCTATGGTGAAATGTTGCCCAGGCAAAGTCTGCTAAAGAAGACTTTAGTCTGGACTAGAAAACACAAATGTGCAGCAAAATTATTGCAAGAAGAGACAATAATATCAATTTATTGGGAATTCCTAGGAGCAGAGGGACTACTATAAATAAATGGATGATGCCCTGAAAGACTACTTATCTTTCTTAATCTACGAATCATACAGAAGATATCTCACAGTTAAAACCCTTGGGTACAGAGACCACAAATACAATTTATTGTGTACATTTCAAAAGTATTATTCAAAGTATGTGAGAAAGATAAATTATTCTAATAAGCCAGAGAGGGACCTGATATGGTGGTAATATATTGAGTAAAAATATCAGAATGAACAGAACAAATTTTGCAGAGATCAAGTTTTGTTGAATATTAATCCTAAAAGCTACCAGAATACTGCACCAAACTCTGGTGTACTTACTTGTCAACTGTGCACTGTAGAGGAGCTGAGCAACTTTCTTGAAGGGGACAGAAGTTTCTGCCTCCATTTTCATGTGCAGTAATAGCTAACCCTTCAATGAGTCTTAGCATTTTGGTGCAGATGCTTTAGTAACTCTACAGCCCTTCCTTATGTTAGATTGCAGTCCCTGTCTAGCACAGGACCTCTCCCCTTAGATAATCAGAATAGTTATTGCATGCAATTTAGAATTTCAAAGACCAGCAGAAAGGAAGGGATTGCAATATATAGCTTGTGGCTTGCATTTGTATTGCTCCTCTCTGCCGAAGGTAATACACTGATTAGCAATCCAACAAACAGAGTTTAATAATTGTTCTATTTAGGGGAAGGTATTAGAATGGTTAATTAATGGCAGTCTTGTTGCTAGGAGACAAAGGAAGTTATTACAAGTAAGGTTTTAACATAGGAATAGCGCCCTCTAAGCCTACAGTGAATTCTTATTAAATGATTGCATAGTTTCTGTTTGTTCGTTAGTTCTTGTTTTTCGTCTTCAGAGTAAATCTATCATTTGGGTCTACCACCTGGACCATAAATGCAGTGTCAGTTGTTTTTCTTTGTTTCTTTGTTTTTTAACTGAGATTGAATTGGTTTTAGATATATTCTAATGCTCATCAATTTTTCCTCTCTTGTAGGAATATTTGTGACAATATATAACAAATCGTCTGAAAAAGACTTCAGTTTAAGGTTTAGAAGTACTTCCTGCCTTTAATTATTCTTTAGAATCCTATTTGCCATACAGCAGACATTTATCGAGTGGTTACTGTGTGCCTGGTACTGACCTAAGCATTGTATGGGAACACTACAGTTTTTACTTTCGGCCAAATTTGGGAGATAAGACTTGCCACCTCAGGGATTCAGAGGAAGAGCTATGGGAGTTTATAGGACATATAATCAGAAGTAGAAGGTATAATATAAAAATAGCTCAAAAATAGCAACTATAGTGTATGTTCTCAAATTAACACATTTTTGATTGCCTGCCCAGCATAAGACTCCTTCTCTGGACCTAGAGTCATTCTAGTGCTTGGTCAGCTGCCAATAGGAGTCTGTCTTTCAAACATAGAACAAAGAAACAAAGGCACTGAGGTAGAATGGCAGAAATGAGTTCATAGAAATATCACATGGAGTCAGGGCAATGGAAGCTGTCTTTGGTAAATTTGCTGCTGAGAAACACAGAACATTACAAGTTTCTCAAGTCTTATCTCCATGCTTCATGTGATTTAACTCTGCTTTGTTCCTGTTTAAAGATTCTGTGCCCCGGGCGCCTGGGTGGCTCAGTCGGTTAAGCGTCCGACTTCAGCTCAGGTCACGATCTCGCGGTCCGTGAGTTCGAGCCCCGCGTCGGGCTCTGGACTGATGGCTCAGAGCCTGGAGCCTGCTTCCGATTCTGTGTCTCCCTCTCTCTCTGCCCCTCCCCTGTTCATGCTCTGTCTCTCTCTGTCTCAAAAATAAATAAAAACGTTAAAAAAAATTTAAAAAAGATTCTGTGCCCTTTCAATAGACTCTCCTTTATTTGGACTAGCTTGAGTTGGTTTCTACTCCTTGAAGTCAGAATCTTGACGAAGATATTATGATCAAATGGTGAGTCTAGATTGATTGGTACCTTAAGTGAATCGGAATGAACTAGGGGCACCTAGTGGCTAGTCGGTTAAGCATCCAATTTCAGCTCAGGTCATGATCTTGTAGTTCATGAGTTTGAGCCCTGCATCAGGCTCTTTGGGATTCTCTCTTTCTCTCCCTCTCTCTCTCTGCCCCTTACCCACGTGTGCTCCCTCTCTTTCTCAAAAAATAAATAGATAAACTTATAAAAAGATAAATGAACTGCTCATGAGGTTAAATGGGATGCAGATTTTGGAATTCCCTGATGCCAGTCATGTTTTCTATACTGGGAACAATAAAAGAAAGTTTCTGAGCAAGATGGTGGTGACATGATGAGAGCTATATACTTGAAAAATTAACTCAGCTTCAGTGTGCAGAATGGATTGAGGGAAAGGTCACGTAGACAAATTAAGAGACTAATTAGGCGATGTGAGTGTGAAGCAAAATGATGACAGTGGGAATGAAAAATAATTTGTGTAAGTAGAATCGTCTCCATGAGGCAACTGCTGGGATAGCACAGTTAAAAACGGAGGAATAAAGAATATTTTAGAGCATCTCTGCTTAAATGACTTCCAGAAAAGGAGAGACTTAGGGCTGTAGATTTAGGAATTAATTTTTTGAAGGTAGTATTTTGAATCATGGGATGAGATCAATAAGTGATGTAGGGTAGAGAGTTATGGGGATAGATGCTTAACAGCACAACCTGCAACCTTGAGGAATGGCTTTTTAGATAAGGACAAGAATGAGAAAATTGATTAGTAAAAAAGAGATTTCCAAAAGGAACAAGATTTAATGACATAAGGTTTATATAAGATAATTTCAGTGTATTTTGCAGCAAGGTTAAGAAGATGAGAAAAGACCAAAGGACTAGGATAAATGAATCATTGGTGAAGTTATATGAATACAATTTCAAATTAAGTGAGTGATGGTGAAGGAAAGACTATTTTTTAAAATATATTTGATAGTAGTAAAGTTTTATGTACTGCTTGGAGGGGTAGTAAGTTGAAGAAGAGATTTAGGAGATGGACAGCCAGGCTCTTTCCATAATTTGGCTATTGCTGATAATGCTGCTATAAACATTGGGGTGCATGTACCCCTTCGAATGAGTATTTTTGTATCTTTTGGGTAAATACCTCGTAGTGCAGTTGCTGGATCATAGGGTATTTCTATTTTTAACTTTCTGAGAAACATGCATACTGTTTTCCAAAGTAGCCGCACCAGTTTGTATTCCCAGCAACAGTGTTAAGAGTGTTCCCCTTTCCCCACATCCTTACCCGATGGAAGACATGAGATACATATATATATATATATATATATATATATATATATATATATATA